>NW_026094414.1:0-5064 GCF_024586455.1 Bactrocera neohumeralis | reverse complement strand
AAAAATTAAAAAAATTCAAATAAATAAAAATCAACACAACATGAAATTTTGTCTTTTCAATTCAAAGACATAATTTCGCGCAGGACAACAACTGCGGGGTCAGCTAGTAATATATATTTTTATTATACAAGCTGGAAAGAGAATATCAGACAGATGACATGTCCCACAAATACCTCTAAATATTTCGAGACTCAGAACGACTACGAACAAACTTTAGACGAATACATAAAGAAATAGAGAATTAGGGTTACAATAATCATTTGGATCAAGAAACTTTGCATTTTTAGAGCAAATCACTCCTCGCTTCCATATTTCGAATGTAATCTGGGAGTGGACAGGTACTTAAGATACTTATTAACACAGGGATCGAACAGGAAATACATTCAACCCAGAACCCAATACCGAACGAAAACTCATTTTGATGTAGTAACAATAGAAAGTTGCAGCACCAAAATAACGCACTATAAGATCAAGAATAATAGAAACAAAAAGATTGCGCAATGACGTGTTCAAATTTTTTCCGCTTTGCGCATCTACGTCACGGTTGACCAGCGTACAAATCAGCTGATTTTCAGTTGTTTGTTTTCCTTTGCAATAAGAAGCAATTTTGTATTGCAGGCATACCAAATCATGCATATCATCAAATTTAACATCAATATAAGTGAATATTAATAAAAGATATCAATATAAGTGAATATTTTATAGTGAACATTTACCTATATTCATTTTCATTGCATTTTCATTACTATTATTTAATTTTGTCTCTTTGTTGTGTTTGTTTCAACCTGTATGTACATTTATGCAAATAAAAAAGATTGAATATTTTGTGACCAAATATCAATTTATTGTCTTTTTTATACCTGGACAGGGTATATTAAGTTTGTCACGAATTTTTTAACACCCAGAAGGAAGTCAGGAGACCCTAAAAGTATATACATATACATATAAATGATCAGTATGTTCAGCTGAGTCGATTTAGCCAAGTCCGTCTGTCTGTCTGTCTGTATATATACGAACTAGTTCCTCAGTTTTTAAGATATCGTTTTGAAATTTTGCAAACGTCATTTTCTCTTCAAGAAGCTGCTCATTTGTCGGAACTGCCGATATCGGACCACTATAATATATAGCTGCCATACAAACTGAACGAGCGGAATCAAATGCTTGCATAAGAAACTTCTTCATTTGACGATATATCTTCACGAAATTTAGTATGAGTTATTGTTCATAGAAATAATATAATATCTAAAGAAATTGTTCAGATCGGATTACTAAAGCATATAGCTTCCCACACAAACACATAAATTACTAAAAAAATGCACCGTGAAGGGTATATTAACTTCGGTGCAGCCGAGTTAATGTTTTTCTCTTTTTATTTTCTTTTTGCTGTACACATTTTCAATTAAGTTTTTTATTTAAGAACGAATCTAATATACATTCTAGCTCTGAAAAAACAGGCATAACCTTTCTCTCGTAAACTCGCAACGTCGACTCCTCGGTTGCTGTCATCGCCCAAGCCTCTGCACCATATAGCAAGACGGGAATTATGAGCGACTTATAGAGTTTGGCTTTTGTTCGTCGAGAAAGTACTTTACTTTTCAATTGCCTACTCATTTCGCAGTAGCACCTGTTGCCGAAACAAATCCTCCGTTTGATTTTCAGGCTGACATTTTTGGAGTTGTTAATACTGGTTCCTAAATAGACGAAATTATCTAAAAGTTATGACTGTCAACAGTGACTTGAGAGCCAAGTCGCAAGTGCGACGACTGTTTGTTTGATGACAGGAGATATTTCGTCTTGCCCTCGTTCACTACCAGACCCATTCTGTGCTTCCTTATATACGCCAGCAGCTGTACACTCTTAAAAAGGTTGGTCCTCTCGATTAAGTTCTGCAGCTCGAACTATTTTCTCCAGAAGTAGGTTGAAGAAGTCGCACGATAGGGAGTCGCCTTGTCTGAAACCTCGTTTGGTATCGAACGGCTCGGAGAGGTTCTTCCCGATCCTGACGGAGCTTTTCGTGTTGCTCAACGTCAGTTTTACACAGCCGTATTGGCTTTGCAAGGGGTAAAAATTCAGACATCGCAACATTTTGTTCTACTAATGTTGTGCCTCAGTAGGGGGTATTCTCTTGCTCGTGCAAAACCCTTGCACAATGCACAGATGCAGAAATTTCCGCCTGGTGCAACGGCACAACAGCAAACATACGCTGAAAATTATTAGCAATGAGCTGTAGAATATATTGGACCAAAACCCATGATTATTTTCGTGCAATGGCACGTAAAAAAATATAATTACAACCCTGTTTAGCTGTCATTTTACATAATGCAATGGGTGCTTTCTTAGCCTTGCATATTTCGGTGTGGGGTTTGCATTTTGTGTCATGGTTCTATCTTGCAAGAGCAAGAAATCCCCTCTAGTATGTTGTAATGGAAAATGAAAAATCGTTTAATTCTGCTGCTATAACCTTTATGGGTCAGTGATCTATTGAACATTAAAATTTTTAAAGTTCCACCATACAAAAGAACTGTCAATGGACAGATTGAACAATTTCATTCAACTTTATTCAAAATCATGAGATGCTAAAAACAAAACAAGAACATAAATCGTTTGAAGAACTTCTAAAGAGGGTCATTTATGAGTATAATTATTCTATACATTCGGTAACTGGGAAAGACCATTAGACGTATTTTTTGGTAGAAATATAACTACTAACCACGAACTATTTTTCAAAAGAGTAGACAGGAGAACATCCACTGACTTAACACAAACTGATAGCAAAATTTACTTGGCAGGACAAACAAATATTTGTGAAACTAAACAATAGATTAGGATCGAAACTGATTTCAAGATACCAAAAGAAATCGTGAAAGAGAACAAAACCACAACTGTACTAATTGTATCAGGAAAATAGTTCATAAAAGCAATATACGAAATGATTGATTTTATATTGAAGAAATTTTAGAATACTCTGATTATTTTATTTTGCACAATAAGACTACATTTATTTGCATTGTAAAGATTCCAAACTTTGAAGAATTTAATTTTCGAAAAATATTATATTAAAACCAGTGGGTCAACAAGTAGGAAGGGCTAAGTTCGGGTGTCACCGGAGCATTTTATACTCTCGCATGATAAAGTGATAATCAGAGATAGTCGATCCTGAGATATGGTTTTTGGTCCATAAGTGGGCGACGCCACGCCCATTTTTCAATTTTTCAAAAAAAAGGTCTGGATGCAGCTTCTTTCTGCCATTTCTTCCGTAAAATTTAGTGTTTCTGACGTTTTTTGTTAGTCGGTTAACGCACTTTTAGTGATTTCAACATAACCTTTGTATGGGAGGTGGGCGTGGTTATTATCAATTTCTTCCATTTTTGAACTGTATATGGAAATGTTTCAAGGAAACGATTCGACTTTGGTTGACATAGCTATAGTAGTTTTCGAGATATGTACAAAAAACTTAGTAGGGGGCGGGGCCACGCCCACTTTTCCAAAAAAACTGCGTCCAAATATGTCCCTCCCTAATGCGATCCTTTGTGCCAAATTTCACTTTAATATATTTATTTATGGCTTAGTTATGACACTTTATAGGTTTTCGGTTTTCGCCATTTTGTGGGCGTGGCAGTGGGCCGATTTTGCCCATCTTCGAACTTAACCTTCTTATGGAGCCAAGGAATACGTGTACCAAGTTTCATCATGATATCTCAATTTTTACTCAAGTTACAGCTTGCACGGACGGACGGATGGACAGACGGACGGACGGACAGACGGACATCCGGATTTCGACTCTACTCGTCACCCTGATCACTTTGGTATATATAACCCTATATCTGACTCTCTTAGTTTTAGGACTTACAAACAACCGTTATGTGAACAAAACTATAATATCTCCTTAGCAACTTTGTTGCCAGAGTATAAAAACAACGAAATAATGTACTTTTATGAAATCGAAAATATTTTATGTTAAAACGCCTGCAATTTTTAAGCCTATTAATAATAATGGGTTGTCAACAAAAGTCTTGCGGTATTTTTATTAATTTTTTATTGAGGTGAAATGAATTTTTGATGACTCATGCCCAGCTCTTGACCGATGCTACGGCTGCTACTATGCCGTTCTCTTTCGACCAATTCAGCGATTTTATCGCAATTTTCGACGACAGGTCTTCCGGAGCGTGGCGCATCTTCGACCACCTCTACACCAGAACGAAAACGTTAAAACCATCGTTGTGCGGTGGAAATGAAACTGTATCGGGTCCATAAACTGCACAAATTTTATTGGCGGCTTGAGATGCATTTTTGTCTTTATCGTAGTAGTACTGTAAAATATGCCGTATTTTCTCTTTATTTGCTCCATGTTTGCGACGCTATAACTCACGAACGACTTTAAAAAAACGCGACAATCAATCAAACACGTGTTAGCGCGTGAAATGAGCTTTCAAAAGGTAGGTATAGCATGACCCGATGCGACGAATAAAACCTAGAACTACGCGCTTTCAACGCCAACTAGCGAAAATACCGCAAGACTTTTTGACAACGTATTAAGTTATGTAATAAGAATGAAATTGTTAATTTAAGCAAAACAAAAAGGCAAATGTTAATTCTGTAATGCTGATCACATAGAGCAAATCGACAAAGCTGGCGACCGTATAATTTTTCTCAACAATTACAATGGGACCGTCATTTTTGAACAGAAGTACTTGACCGGTTGATTCACTCCTGGAACGACACACCTTCAGCAAATGACAAAGAGTTCGAAAACGTAGAAACCACCGTATGGTTCCAAGAGTATCAATTATTCAGATAACACTAAACAGCTACTACACCAGCGGTGTGAACATGACCAAGAATACCTTTTTCCGAAAAAAAGGTCACAGTCAACTTTCCCACAATTACTATTTTTGCAATACCCTATAGTTTTTTGATGTCAGCTTGAGGACAAGCAGAAATTAGGGAGAAAAGGGATTAACGCCTAAATTTCTCAATTCTGGATTTACAAGAAAATTCTGAAATTCTCGTAAAAATGCGCAAACGAATCAAAATTATACAAAAAAATTTAATTCCCCCAACCCC
>NW_026094413.1:0-4656 GCF_024586455.1 Bactrocera neohumeralis | reverse complement strand
TGGGCTTTTAGCGAGGGGACAACAGACACATGCCGAAGATAAGCTTTAAAAGTTTTTCCTTTATCAATTGAAGTAGCCCAACAATATAGATCACTTTAAATAAGTTCGTGTGTTGATTATCGATGAAATCAGCATGATTGAGCCGAGTTGTTGTCCCAAATAAATTCAAGGTTAAAGCAAATCAGCGGTAATTTTGAAGTCAATTTTGGTGGATTAGATATAATTTTGATTGGTGATCTACGTCAACTACCGCCAGTTCGCGCTACCCCAATTTACAAACAAATAAAACGACAAATAGCAGGTTCAACACTATGGCGAGGGTTGAAATTTTTCGAACTAAACGAAGTTATGCGACAAGCTAATCAAAGTTTTGCAACAATATAACAAAAATTTGTAATGGGACAGTTGTTAGTCCAGGAAGAGCTAGATTTAATTGAATCACGGATTTACTCCGAAGAAGAAGCTGAGAGACTTTGTCCAGACGGTATACGACTGTTTTTATAATCATTCAGTTGCTAATACAACAATAAGATTTTGAATTCTAGAAGAAAAACGTGAATTCCGAGGCAACAGATATATATTGATGTAAAAATGTTGAACAGAAAACTTCTATGCGTCAAAAATTACATAAAAATGTCAACTATTGATACAGGAGGTTTGTCTTATTAAATTACGTTGGTTTTGAACAAACCACATACATGATAACAACTAACATCGATGTATCAGATGGATTAACAAATGGTGCGACGGGAAAATTAATTTTCATTGAATATAATGACAAAGGAGAGTTAGGCTGTTTATGGCTAAAATCTCCAGAATCTCCAAAATCGGAGAAAAATTGGGAAGAAAGACAGCGGCATCAATTCAAAAATAATCTTCATCCACTGGCAGTACCAATAGATCGCAGAACATCATCTATACCACTAGTACCTAAGTAATAGAACCGTTATTGTAAAACGTAATCATTTCCCATTAGTCTCTGCATGTGCACGACGATTCATAAGTCCCAGGGAGCTACTTTTGGTGAGATTATATATGAGTATGATAAATCACACGCTCAACAACTCCTGTACGTCACATTATCACGAGTTACATCAATAAACGGTTTACATCTCGTTTCAAAAAAAAGAGCGTCAATATCTACAATTGATCTACAACATGAATTTCGAAGGCTGAACTTTTAAATCGACTTCAAACAATTGGAAAATGTTTATATGATTTCTTAAATAAAAGAAAATGTCACTGTGCGTGATGTCACGGTTTACCTTTAATTGTCACAGCTTACTAGCTGATGTACAAGATCTGCAATATGAAAATATAATTGTCGTCGTCAAATTTTTAATTCTTTCGAGACATGGATGAATAATGAAGATATTGTAGACATTCCAAATTCAATATTGTTTTTAATTACTAAAGACCACGTACGAGGGCAGGCGGAGTAGCAATTTATCACAACGTAAGTGATGGAGCCCGTGTTGTTACGCCACAAATGGATCTCAATGCACAACAGCTGGAATCATTGTCTGTTCAGCTTTCGAAAGTTGGAGAAATATCTGTCTGTGAAATCAGAAATGACCAGGAGATTTAGTTCCTGATTGTAGCAATTTACATCTCTCCCAACCAATCAAAAAAATCAGTTATTGAATTTATACATAAAAACTTGATCAAATATACCCAGAGATATCAAAGAGTTCTCAAAAAGGATTATGATAAATTCCGATGATTTTAAGTGGGAGTTTAACATAAATTAAAATATTTGTATCGTATTTAAAGTTATCATAAGCCTCTTTTATCATTTGTGAAACTGAAAATATGGAACTCGAGCAATAGATTATGCAACATACTTATGTTAAACAAAATATCTTTTAAAATTAATCAAACTACTTTAATTTTTAAACAATTGAACTTTGTATTTATCGTACCCTTGTTATATTTATTCATCTCATTCTTTTTTTGATTTACTGAAATTTCACTTCTATCGTATGTGAATCGAACACACAATTTTTTTTTTAATGTTCATAAAACGTCTGGTAATTTATTGACAATGTTATGACAAATTTATATAAAAAACATGAGGAAAAATTTAAAAAAAAACGTTAATTACTTTTTTTTATCAAAACTCTTCATGATTCTAGTAGGACGATAACCATTCACGAACGTAATTGATACAATTGTTCAAGACCCTTTTTAACAGACGGCAAACTACATCATTGTCATTAAAGCAGACAAAGTGCCATACGGAGAGCACGCAGGCACATATGTATGTAATATATTGTTCCAACTGTTAATGAAGTTGCAGTTGTGTTAGGGCTGAACGTCCAGACGCAAATATGTAAATAATTCCAGACAATCATCGTTCTTAAGATGCTTTTATGAGTTCGGTGATGTTTTGGTAAGGAGAAGATGGATATCATTTAAATATTAAACAAAAGAATCCAATTACAGGTACAACTTATTGATTATCTTACAATTTTTTTAAGACAATAATTTCTATTTATCTCATAAATATTTTCATTTGCACGTGAAGAACTGATGCAGTTAGTTAGTGTTATGAACTTTACGCATATCGGTTGATGATTCGTGCTAATGAAGACAACAAATATTCTCGATGCAGACAACTATTTCATCAATACATTGTGATATGTTTATAAAATCGAAAGTAACAGATTACGATATATAAAATTTAATCAGGTAAACATCGTACTGAGGAGTATTCTAATTTGCGTGATGTTATAATCGGTAACGTAATGCAACAAAATGACATCAACAACATCGGTACTGCATATATCCTCCCATCATTATACAATGGTAGTCCGCGTCATACGCAAGAATACATTCAAGACGCTATGACTTACATACGCGTATGCGACCGACCAAATCTTTTTATGACATTGACGTAAACCAAAACTGGGATGAAATTAAAAAATTTGCTGTTGTCAGGTCAAACATCGATTCAACACCAGAAAATCCGTGTCTCTCACGGTCAATTATATGTAAATACGTTCCAGAGTTGTACATCGAATGGCATTACGATAAACTAATTTTATGTAAGTTACAAAAATTTATGTTATAAAAATAAAAATAGTTTGAGGGTAAGTTTTTTCACCTTTACTTAAAACGACTTAAAATTTTTATTAAACAAAGCTTCTAGATTTCATTTCACTCATACAGTATACACAAATTCACATTCTATGGATTGGTTGAATTGTGATAAAATGTAGCTGTTAGATATTGTGTAACTTTTTTAATAATAATTGTCATCAAAGAGGTCCAGAATCATACAGCTTATTGAAAAAAGTTTGAAATTTTCGGATTAAAGACATGCGTACAGGACAACATTTGTCGGGTCCGCTAGTATACATATTTATTGTTATCCTGAATACCTTTTTGTACTACAGAAAAAGCTTTGTGTTTTATTGATAAATATAATCTTATACATATATAACAAGTAAGGAAGGGCTAAGTTCGGGTGTCACCGAACATTTTATACTCTCGCATGATAAAGTGATAATCGAGATACTGTTATTAGCAACTTTTTTGCGAGAGTATAAAAATGATGCCCTCTGAATTACATGAAAATGTCTGAGAGATTTACCGATATTTTCGGTGAAAAATTAGGTTAGGTTAGGTTAGGCACTGAGTTCTTCGTGTTCGATATCAGGGACCTTGAAAAGTTACAGTCCGATCACGAAAATTTTTCCACAAGGGATACCTCGGCTCAAATACCGTATTTGTGTAAAGTTTTATTCCGCTATCATCATTGGTTCTTAATGTATATATTATACAGAGAAGTCATCAGATGGAATTCAAAATAGCGTTATATTGAAGAAGGCGTGGTTGTGAACCAATTTCACCCATATTTTGTACATGTCATCAGGATGTTAAGAAATACCGATGATTCATTAAAATCGGTCGAATAGTTCCTGAGATATGGTTTTAAGTCCATAAGTGGGCGACCCCGCCCATTTTCAATTTTAAAAAGCCTGGGTGCAGCTTCTTTCTGCCATTTCTTCCGTAAAATTTAGTGTTTCTGACGTTTTTTGTTAGTCGGTTAAGGCACTTTTAGTGATTTTCAACATAACCTTTGTATGGGAGGTGTGCGTGGTTATTATCCGATTTCTTCCATTTTTGAACTGTATATGGAAATGCCTGAAGGAAACGACCCTATAGAGTTTGGATTGACATAGCTATAGTAGTTTCCTGGAGATATGTACAAAAACTTAGTAGGGGCCACGCCCACTTTTCCAAAAAAATTACGTCCAAATATGCCCTCCCTAATGCGATCCTTGGTGCCAAATTTCACTTTAATATCTTTATTTATGGCTTAGTTATGACAATTTATAGCTTTTCGGTTTCCGCCATTTTGTGGGCGTGGCAGTGGGTCGATTTTGCCCATCTTCGAACTTTAACCTTCTTATGGAGCCAAGAAATACGTGTACCAAGTTTCATCATGATATCTCAATTTTACTCAAGGTACAGCTTGCCCGTACGGACGGACGGACGGACAGACAGACATCCGGATTTCAACTCTACTCGTCACCCTGATCACTTTGGTATATATAACCTATATCTGACTCTTTTTTAGTTTTAGGACTTACAAACAACCGTTATGTGAACAAAACTATAATACTCTCTTTGGCACCTTTGTTGCGAGAG
>NW_026094412.1:0-4181 GCF_024586455.1 Bactrocera neohumeralis | reverse complement strand
ACTACGCAATCATCCCCAAATTTTGACATGGGCAACATTTAACGTTTCTTTAAAACGTTACTTGTTGTTATTTCTTATAAAGTGCAGTGGTTAAAAGCGACTCTTTTCCCGGCTGATTTTTTTTGGACATTGATGGATGGTCTTTTTAAAATTTTAAATTTTTAAATATTTTTAAAAAATTTTGATACTTATTGATAACATTATAAGATAAAAAAAAAAAAAATAAAACAGCCCCCACAAACATAGTTGGTGTAGTTTTTAAAAAAATAAAAATTTTTTTAAATTTTTTTTTCAAATTGGTTAGTTCTCTAACTTTTGTCTTTTCCCTTAAAGGTTTTTACTATTACAAGATGTCATTTGTTTATAAAGGGTGAATTAAAAATTAAAAACGTGTGGGAAAAACTTTAAAAAAATGGATTAAATTTATTTTTCCTTTGTTTTCCCCAAAAGAACAAAAAAAACATTGTTTTGGGGGGTTTTTCTTTCATCTAAGAATTTAAAAAGACGGACTTATTCTGAGAAGTTTTCCCGAAAATTTCCCAAAAAAAGTCAACATTAAAAAAGTTAGAACCAAAAAAATGTGCCTTTCTCTTACAATCCCCCTTTTTGATAAAACTTCAACAAAAGTTTTTGTATGAAACCATATTGTTAATCAAAAATTGTCCAGTTCATTTAGGACCCGAAATGAAAAACAAATGGGGTTTGGTTTTTCCCTTTTTTAAAACTATCACAGTGAAAAAAAACATGACCCAATAATTTTTGAAGTTTCTGTGAAGCCCCCAATCTTAAAGAATTTTCCATGAATACGGAAATATAATGGAATATTAGTTAAAATCATCAGGACAAATGGTTTTTTTAAAAAAGAATATGATGGACTCACTTCTAAAGCATAATTAAATATTGGGGACACCGGCCCCGGAGTCAAAATAAGCGGGAAACCCAAATTAAAATTTTTGGAAAAGGCTTTAAAAAGGGAAAAACAAGTGGAACTTCATTATTTAAAAAACCCACCCCCGTCATCCCACCGCCTACCTACTTCATATTGGGCAATATAAATTTTAAATTCAACGGGCAATGGAACACCCTTTCAATCGTACAAACTGTGGGCTGCAACATTTGTAACAAGCGGTGGCTTCCACCCCCCAAAAGGGGGTCATAAATAAGGGGAAGATTCGTTAAAAAAAATTAAATAAATCAGAATGTTAAATTACAACAAAAAACGGCAGGAAATTGAAAGCTGCAAACACATAGATTACGTCCCAAAAATGCTTGGCACTCATAAAACCAGCAAGATGCGGGTGTAAACCCGGTAGGAGCGAGAAGAGGGGCCCATTAAGTAACCCGTGCACGAGTGCGGCAATAATTTTGCAACTTGATTGACGACCATAAAGGTCCCAATGTAAGGCGGTTGATGGCCCGGCGGGCAAAATAAAACCCAAACTGCGGTTTTAATATTGGCAAGAAATTTAAAAAGGGCATCAACACGGCGCCAACATGGCGGTTACTGCAGTCCTACAAAAAAAAAGAAAATCGGGGAAAACCACAGAAAATATATAAATGGAGAAACATGTGTGCATATGTATTACTATTTGTGATGTAAGGGGAGCACAGCTTTTCAGTGCACAGGGGCCTGGAAATTGATGTTGCATCCCAAAAAAAAACTAACTGCTAACTGGCACATGCACCCAAAACCGGGTGCCATTTTTGCTGGTGAAAAATGGTGTTGCCCAAACGTTTAAAAATTTCGAAACCGCGGGCTGGGCACCCTGGGGGGAAAAAATCGCGCCCCCCAACCCGGTGAGGGTGGTGGACGCGAATTTTTTGGCCGGACAGCCGTTCTGCGGGCGTGTTTGTGTGTGTGTGTATGTGCAAAATTAAATCAACGCGCGCCACGCTAAACTTTTTTCTGGCTGACTGACCACTAATTTAGGCAATTGCTGCTCGTCAAAACGCTGTTGCGCGAAAAAGGTTTCAGCAGCAGCAACAACAACGGTGACCGTTAATGTTTTATTATTTTAGCTTTTGTTCGGTTTCTGTTTCCGCCCGTTTTTTATTAAGTTAAGTTTCCCGGCACTGGGGGAAGGGACCGAAAACGTTTTCGAAAAAAAAACAACAATCAGCTGTAATCAAACGTGGACTACCCCGCTAATTCGCGCCACTTGCTAGCCGGCCATTTCCCAAGCTAATCGAATTCAAGTCGGCGGGCAGGCAGCAACAGCCATCCCAAAATTTATAATCGCGTACATTGTTGGTTTCTGGGGAAGCCGGTTTTGGGGAGGTGGCGCGGGCGTCAACCGTTTTACGTTTTGTCCAAAACCGACAGTTGGGATTCACATCCGCAAAGTCCCAAAATGAAGTAATACCGAACTCAACAAAGCCCCAAGAAAATTTCACCCAATTTTTTAAAGTAAATAGTTCCCTCAATCAACCCCGGAGCCAAAAACCTCCTTACCCGCGTATTTAAAAAATTGTGTCAATGAAAAACATTTTTAACTGTCTTTTTTTATTTTTAAAAAATCTTCCCAAAATAAAACGAACGATTTTTGAAAGCAATAGGGAAAAATGGCCATACTGGAAAAAAAAAATTTGCGTAACATTCCAAAGGGGGAAAACCCCCCTTTTTTGTCACACCTAATTTTTTTGCCAACACTAATGGCAGCTAACTTCCCCCATTTATTTTTTCTGGTCTATGCTTATTTTGTTGTTGTACCCCATCTGATTAATGTTTATCGCACTTGTAGTTCACTTTCAACCGCTGTCAAACAGTAGCGGGGGGGAATTGCAGCTGTTGCTCCGGGGCATCAAATCACTTCCTCCGGGAAAACCCCACGCGTTCATGTCCATTGCACAGTGGGCCCTTTCTATGGGAAAAAATTAAAATTTAAATTTTTTTTAAAATTTCATTAATAAATGTATTTTTTTTTTTCCCCTTTTGATAATTTAAAAACCCCGAAGAATCAATGGAAAGCGAGGGAACATTACGTTCCAAGAGTTGTCGCCCCCAAATTCCGGCCATTTTAAAATACTTCCCGTTTAAAAGGGCAAAAATTTTTCAAATGGTATTCCTTGTTTTTTTCTTTTGGGGGGAAAGGAATTCTGAGGCATCCCCTCGATAATGGAAGAAATCTGTCAACATAAGCGTTTTGCCCCGTTTTGACGTGGTTTTTCGGTTTCCCGGAATCAGCTTTCCCACGATTTTGGGAAATTGATAGTTTTTTCCCCGGTGGTTATCATAGACCCAAAAACCCCATCGCCAGTTATAATCCCGTTTTTTTGAACCCTTTGGTAGTGGGAAAAAGAAATTGTTTCAAAAACGCTTGTTGTATTTCGTTTTGGGGGTTTTAAATTTAATCGTGCTTTTTTTCTTTTTAATGATTTTTCAAAAATAAATTTTACTATCCCCTTGATTTTCCCGGGGGCGCCAGGTAAGATTCTGACGTTAATCGTCTTTCTCGGCCCCCAATTGTTTATTTTATTGGCGTTTTGATCATCATCGACTTTTTAAGGTTGTAAAACGTCTTTTCCTTTGGGTAATTATCAAAATTTTTCCCTATTTTTTTTTCTTGTCACGAGTTGCTTTTCCCTTTTGTTTCCATGAAAGCTATAACCGGCAAAAATGGAGATATCTTTAAAGAAACTAATTTCCGTTTCTTAGAAAAAAATAGATTGTTGTAATCCCGGCCAAAACCCCCAAAAACATTAATTTTAAAACCGGGGTTTAAAAATTTTCAAAACAAGGATAAATTTAAAATATAAAATGTAATTTTTTTGGTTTTAGAAAAGGGTCGCGGAAAATTTTAGGGGGTCGGGCCCCCCAATTTGTTTTAAAAAAAAATATTTTTAAGTTTCTAACATACAAAAAACAAATTTACCCAACTCAAATACAATAAGGGAAACCCCACCGATAGTGGAAAAAAATTGAAACCGGATGGTAACCCCCCTTTACTCCTCCTTTAATTAAAATCTACCAAAAGGGGGAAAATCCATAACTAAATCGGGGGAGAGTTTAAAATTTTTTTTCCCCGGGGTGGGAAGAATGCTTAAAAAGGGTCTGGAAATTAGATTAACGGGAACCGCACCCCTTTTTGGGAAAATTTCATATCTCGAGACCCCTCAAACCCAAATTTCCCCCCAAATTTGGGATGTTTTTTCCCTTTTTTTCGGGGTAAAATGGGAAAAAT
>NW_026094411.1:0-5111 GCF_024586455.1 Bactrocera neohumeralis | reverse complement strand
AATTTTGAGAAACAGCCCAAACCATGGAGAACATCCTCATCCCATTGAGATTGTGGTTTTAAGCGATCAGAATGCTTTATACCACACTCCCTTACGTGTTTTCTAACCTCAACCTCGGAATTTGAATTCATCGGGATTAAATTATTTATCTCAAAAATGTGGTTGGCAATTTTGGATATTGTTTGCAAACCAGATGTTTGCAGTTTTTTCATTGTACTAATGGAACACCCTCAACACCCGCGCCGTTAGTTCTGCTTTCTCAAGGCTGGACAAGGAAGCACAGAAAATGGGTCTGGCAGTGAACGAGGGCAAAACGAAATATCTCCTGTCATCAAACAAACAGTCGTCGCACTCGCGACTTGGCTCTCACGTCACTGTTGACAGTCACAACTTTGACGTTGTAGATAATTTCGTCTATTTAGGAACCAGCATTAACACCACCAACAATGTCAGCCTGGAAATCCAACGCAGGATTGCTCTCGCCAACAGGTGCTCCTTCGGACTGAGTAGGCAATTGAAAAGTAAAGTCCTCTCTCGACGAACAAAAGCTAACCTCTATAAGTCGCTCATAATTCCTGTCCTGCTGTATGGTGCAGAGGTTTGGGCCAGAGATAAAGAGATAAAGAACTTCTCTCTCACTGGAAGTGAGGAATTGCTAAACGTCAAAACCACCTAAACTTTGACAGTTGATCGAGTTCAGGAGGTTTGACGTTTAGCAATTGGAAAAGAGGGACGACCAAATTAAAATCCCGCCAAATCATTATTCGAATGGAGACATTTTTCATTTTTTGTCTCCATTTGTAACGGCCATTATTAGTCTGAAGAATAGTGAAAGTAAACAGCACGTAATTTGGAAGATGTGAGTATATTTAAATTTTTAAATAAATTTGCATTTATTTAATACTTTTTTTTTTTATTTTACAGATAAAATGCCGAAACAACCAGCAGTTGGAGGAAATGTATTGTTAGCTGCAACGAGGAAGAAGAACTTAGTTTTCCAAACAGTGGAACGGATCTCGAACGGTGAGTGAAAAACATTAAATAGTGCAAAAAATGTTTGTGAATTTGTGAAAAATTTTGATGAAATAAGTGTTTCGATTGTGCAATGAAAATAGTAATTTTGGATTGGATTGAATTTCCGTGTGTTTTTAAAAGTGATGTGCTGAACAAGTAGGGCGCGACAGACTGCAAGCGACATCTGTCAAATATTAAAATACACACGTTCTTATGGACACATTTATGTAGTCGTACAGCTGCCTCAATAACTATGTCTTTGTCAGATCCTCTTGAGATAGTTTGCAGCAAAGTTCCTCCTCAGTTAGGTGCTTGTATTAGGAGTAGTTTTGTTAATAGTAATCGCCAAAGTCAAGGTCGGCGATATGATAGTTTTCTTAAAACTTTAGCTTTGGGTGTATTTTTTTTGTCGCCAATCGCTTACCGTTACCTAAAGCACCAATTTAGTTTTCCCTCGGAAATTACGTTACATAATTTTGTCGCAGATTGGCCTCGTTTCCCAGGTTGCACCCAAAGCAGCATAAAGTCTTTACAAATTAGGAGTAAGGGATTTTCTTTCGAAAAAAAGTTCATATCAGTTTCTTGTGATGAAATGTCACTGAAACGTCATTTGCAGTATGATAGGAAATTTGATAGGGTGATAGGTCTGAAGATTATGGCGATAAAAATCACATCCTAAGAATAGCCACAACTGCAATGACCATAATGGTGCAAGGTATAGGTGGGGAACCTTGGTCCCACCCGTTAGCTTATTTCTTTATTAGAGGCTCATGTAAAGGGAATGCCCTCAAGAAATATATTCTGGAAGCCATTACCCAACTTCAAAATATAGGGCTAGTTCCTTGCCATTTTGTTTGTGACCAGGGTACCAATTTTCAAAATTTAGCCAATTTGTTAGGTGTTTCAATGTCACGGCCTTTTTTTCAACGTTAATGGTAAGGAAATATGTTTTTTTTATGATAGCCCCCATTTATTAAAATGTAGTCGAAACTGCTTACAAAATATGAAAAATAAAGTTGATTATAAAAATAGTCGCGCATGTTGGTCAGATATAGTCCATTTTTATAAACAGGACTCTAAGTCGAGTTATCGGTGCGCGCAAAAATTAACCGATGCTCATATTTACCCCAATACCTTTCAAAAAACGAAAGTTAAATTCGCGTCTCAAGTGTTAAGTAATACGGTCGCTTCGGGTATGCTTTCCTTTTACAGCTCGGGAGCCTTAAGCTCAAATAGTATGAGCTTTATTAATACCGCGGATTTCGTTTCTTTTTTCAATAAATTAGTCGATATCTTTAAAAGTAGTTTCACTGAGGCCATTGTACCCACGAAAAAAGTTTTTATAAGTTCCCCAGAGCAAAATCAGTTTTTAGATGAGGCAGAAAAAGAAATTAGATGAGTTAGGAAACAACACAACAAATAATTTCAATTTTATTAAGGGGTGGTTAATTAATATTAATAGTTTAAGACGATTGTGGCGATTGCTGTCACACTCCAGGGATTTCCTTACCTAAAGACAAGACGACTATGTCAGGACAGCTTAGAGCATTTTTTTTGGTCAGATTAGAAGTAGGGGAGTTACTAGGGTTGCACCTTTCATGTTCTCTAGTTTATTTAGGAAGTCGTGGGGTTTACATTACGTAAATATCGTAACAAAAGGTAACTGTGAGCTGCCTTTAGAACCCGAAGCCACAGTTATTTCAGAACATAGCCATAATGTTCTTCTTAATGTGTGCAATGATTCCATTTTAAGTGACCTTTCTTGGCAGGATTCCCAGGGCTTACCACGGCCCGAACACTCCTTTGTTAGATCCATTACTTTAGATAGTAGTTTAGAAATTAACTTTTTAAAGGAAAATGCTTTTAATTATTTTTGCGGCTACCTTTATTTGAAAATTTTTAAAATGCACACATGCCTCCTGCCATTACCTTAGTTAGAGATGAAATTCCTTCTGATGAATTCATCTTTATACACCAAAATCAGATCGATAAATGCAACTTAGTGAAGCCGCCTCAAGAATTTGTTGCATTTATTAATAATTTAGAAACAAAATTTGTTGAGGAATTTGACAGAAATTGTCATAAAAATAGATTAGGAGAAATTCTTTTTTTACTAAATTAAAAGATATTAGGCCCTTCTTGTGTTTTGAAGACTGTGACCCAAAGGTAGTTATTGCTCTATTTATTATAATTAGAATTTATTTTGTGACTAAATTTTTAAACAAAGATTTATCTCTAATCAATTTTAAGAATACAATTTTGTGTGTTTCTCATTTGTAGTTTTTATCTTCCTTTTCTAGTGGTTGCAATGAGCTTAATATTTTATACTTAAATAATACTTTAAAGTTAGAACGATAAAGAATAGAAAGTTTTTAATTACAAATTAGAATTTGGGGCTTAAATATTGGCATTTGTATATATAGTACGTTTATTTTTATAGTTTTAAGTATTATACTCGTATAGTATTATTATGTGATATGAAGTGATATTGTTTTTGTTACTTTTTTTTATACTATTATACTCGTATATGAATTGTTATCGTTATGTTTTTTTCTTTTTTTTTTTTGTAAATAAATTTTTAATGGGTGATATAGGCCTACTGGGGAACCGAGCACCCAAAAATAACTTCGGTAACGCGCCATTTTGCATACCTCATAGGTGGTGAGGAAAATGCGAATTGGGTGTTTTATTTAAAATGCCCAAAAAATTGCTTTTTTTCTGATTTGGCCATATTGGAAAATGTTACGCTTATTTTGAGGCGCTCTCACACTGGAATAAGTTTAAGATCCCCTTATTCCTGCTTGGGCGATGACAATAACCGATGAGTCGACGTTACGAGTTTTCGAGAGAAAAATTCTGCGAAAGATTTATGGTCCTTTGCGCATTGGCCACGGCGAATATCGCATTCGATGGAACGATGAGCTGTACGAGATATACGACGACATTGACATAGTTCAGCGAATTAAAAGACAGCGGCTACGCTGGCTAGGTCATGTTGTCCGGATGGATGAAAACACCCAGCTCTGAAAGTATTCGACGCAGTACCCGCCGGGGGAAGCAGAGGAAGAGGAAGACCTCCACCGTTGGAAGGACCAAGTGGAGAAGGACCTGGCTTCGCTTGAATATCCAATTGGCGCCACGTAGCGAAAAGAAGAAACGACTTGCGCGCTGTTGTTAACTCGGCTATAATCGCGTAAGCGGTGTCTACGCCAATTAAGAAGAAGAAGAATGGAAATATCCAAACCAAAACTTTGAATCAACTCTCCGATAAAATTTTAGGGGTTTCAGGAGCTTTTCTTCGTACAAGTCGCTCATGTATTAAATCTGTAATAAAATTCAGTTTTACCTTGAAAGAAACCAAAATTATACTTTCATTTGACGTGCACTCATAGGCTCACCAGCGAAGACTAATCACTCTCGATGGAGTAAATATTTTTTGCGTCTAAATAATAAGTGCAAATATTACTCCAACTGTTTATTTACATAACGGTGCATCTACATAAAATGCCTTCTGAATTTATTCTTAAGCGAAAATGCAAAATTTCAGATCGATATCTCATAAACATACGGGCGGATGGACGGACAGACAGATTGACCTGGCTAAATAGACTTGGTTCTTCATGCTGATACGGCACTACCTTCTGTCTGTTGCAAACTTCAAGGAAAACTTAATATACCACATTCAGGGTAAAAAAAAGAATTCCTACAAATATATAAATGTTGTTAAACATACCTGTTCCAAGCAGCTACTACAACTAACATCCGGCAACATTTTTAATCCTACCGCACGTACATAAATAGTGCAATGACTAGTTAGAATCACTACTATTAAGAAAAAGCCAATCTTTCTGAAGGCCAAAAGCTCGCTAGTTCTTTAGCGATAAAGATTGGGGTCGTGCGATTCATCGCGCACTGCGTCTAATATTCAGTTGATATAATCGCCTAGCGGAGTCGGCAATTCGAGCAACCAAAGACCGATTTCGCATTACGTTTACTCTAGTCGATAATGCGCATCCTCAGAGACGGTGCGCACCAGAAGCTCTGCTTCATTGCTGCTGTGAAGTATCGAAGAATACCCACCATTATCGATATTGCAC
>NW_026094410.1:0-4419 GCF_024586455.1 Bactrocera neohumeralis | reverse complement strand
TAATTGTAAATAATTTAAATGTTATCGGTGGGGGTTTTTAATCGCCCCAAAACTCTAGCAAACGGGTTGATCGCTCAGAGGGTTTGACAAACTAAGATAAATTATATGGGCTTGACGCCAGCGGAAAAATGTTGATAAAATTGAAGGGAAAGGGAGGGCCAGTTGTAAAAACTAGCGGATAGGTCGAATTGTTGGACCAATCATTTTCCCTATCCTGCGTCTTCCCTTTTGTTTAGGGGGGGGAGATTTTTGTATCACATTTTGGGAATTTTTGGCATTGGATGCCCTTTTTTACCGGGTATAGGGGGGGGATGTTAACCTTTTAAAACCCCCCCGGAAATGGTAATGCCATCCATGGGGAACGAACAGGAAGATTTAAAAATGATAATGAGTAATTGAAACTCACCTTTTTTTTAAATTGGGGGAAACAAAAAAAAATTGATGTTTTTTGTTTTTTCAAAAAACTGAAAGTGTTTAGAAATCTTTAAAATAACAGACTTAAAGAATTAAAAATAATATTTTAAAATATTTTGGGGTTTAGTTTCCAGAAAAAACCCCTAAATTAATTTGCTGGATTTGATGGGAACATCAACAGAAAAGGTATAACTATTAAATTGGGTTTTAAACCCCCCTTTTAATTTTTGAAAATTTTTTTCTTGTTAAAAGTTTAAAATTAAAAAAAACATATTTGACTCATTTGATGCACGATTAAAAAAGTCAATTTTTGAATTCTTTGGGGGGACAGGGTTGAAAAATCGTTTGTATCTAAATATAAACTTTAACCATCGCTTCAATTCTAACCTGGATCCACCCCGTTCTTTAAAAGTTCCCCTTTTGCACCAGGAAAAAAGATTCGGGATTGGACACCTTCACTAATTTTTTTCTTCCAAATCATGAAAGGATTGACCCCTTAAATGAATAGTTCTCTTTTATTCCCAAAACTTCTGATTTAAAACAATCATAATTGATGAAAATAAATGGGGGGCGCTGAATTTTTGTTTGTTGATGCCATTAAACAAATTTTTAAAAAACAACCCCTTTTGGGGGATAGATTATATGTTTGGAGATTTAAAACCTACCTTGGAAAGGGGATATTTTTTTTAACCAATGATGTTTCAACTTTATTTGGGTTCCCCTTTGGGGGACTTATTCAAATTTTTTTAAATTTAACAAAAATAATGAGAAAAGGGGGAATCAACTTTTTATTGCAAATCGATGGATCTGGCACTAGACAAATGATGATATATCATTAATTCAAACTGGGGAGTTAATTTGAAAACCCCCGATGATGCATCCATTTATTTTTCAAACGAAAACAAAAATTTTGCCCTTAATCATCGAATTACAACGAAGCTATTTCCAATCCAAAGACCGTAAGGGGAAGGGGAAGGTGATCAAAAAGGGAAATTTTTTTTGGAAAGACAACCAAAACTTCTGAAAAAAGGGATTTTTATCGTTGACAAAAAAAACCATCAAAATACATGATTACAAAATTAAACACAGGAGGGTTTTATTAAAGGGGGGAACGGAGAACAATGCAAATTGATTATCCAGAATTTTTTGATTAAATTTTTGGGAAACCCTTTCGTTTTTGATAAATCAAAAAAGCCTATCCTTTGAAAGTTTTTATCCCCCAATTAAAAAAGTTATTGATTTTTTCAAAAAAAAAATGGAAAATTATAAATTTAAAAAATCAGTTTCCCTTGTTCCATGAGGGAAAAATTCACGTATTAATATAATAAATTTTTCGTTCATACTGACCCCGAAGCCTGATTCGATTAGCGTTGCAGTCGATATACCAGATCTTTTATTATGGAAATTTTATTCCTCCAATAAATTTTTTAACATCCAGATTTGGGAAAAAGATAATTTAACATTAAACCCCATTCAATTTGATTTTTTAAATTTTCTATCAGCACTTCAAATTTTATATCAAAGTCGATTCCATCACATTAACGATATAAAAGGGGCTGTTGATCTATGATTTTTATGCTTCAGAACCGAATTGTTGAACATTTTAGATACCGGGTTTATTTATAAACAGTGAGGGTAGATAATAAAAAACCGAAAAAAACGGGGCTTATAATTTATAAAATATGTTCACCCATAAACCAAGATTATAAAAATTTATTCAGACCGGTTTTGAAAGTTTTTTTAAATGTTTCAACAAAAATTTTTCTTTACAGAAACTCAGCTTTTCCCCCCGGTTTTTATTAAACTTTAAGAAATTCTTTCAGAGGTAATAAAATGTCTTAATTTTGGGGGATTTTTAAATTTTTAAAGTTCAGGGTCTACAAAAAAAAAACTTCAAATAAAAAATTTAGTTTCCCCCTTATGTAGAAAATTTAACTCACCTGGGGGGGGCAATTGATTGGGATTTTCAAACATGGACATTTCATGGAGCTATCCCTTTTAAAACAGTATAGTATCAATGGTATTTGTGTCTCTATTTGGGTACTATGTACAATAGTATCTTTTCCCCATGGGGATTAGAATATTAAAAATAACATTAAATTAAAAAAAAAATTTAAACTTAGAAATTTTAAACATTTGTATAATTTGTTTAATAAGAATTTTTTAAAAAAAAGGTAAATTAAAAAAATTTTAAAAAATTTTAAAATTTTAATATTATATAAAAAATTAATTATTAAATTAAAAAAAATGCAGTTTTTGAAAAAAAAATATTGTTTAAAAACAATAATATTTTTTTAATAAATAAAAGAAATGTGGGGGATAAATTTTTATTTTTAAAAACAATCTTTAGGGTTTTTAAAAAAAACATTTAATTATTAAAATATATAATATTATTACTTTAAACAAACCATATAATCTTATTGATGTAAGAAAAAAAGGATTTAAATTGAAAACGATTGTTTTTGTTTTTAAAAGTCCTCAATACAAAAATAAATGAAAAAAAATTTAAACTGTAAAAAAGATCAATCTAATTAAATTTTTCAAAAATAAAAAATATTAAATCGGGTAAAAAACTCATTTATTTATATGGAGGTAAAAACCGGTGACGCCGAACTTAGCCCTTCCCTTATTGTTTTTATTATTTTAACATAAAATTTTTATTCAATTAAATTATTAATATATTTATTTATATTATTGAAGGGCCTAGGGGGTTTAGGTCACCCCAAAAAAAAATTTATGCAAACCCCTTTAAAGTATTTATTTAAAATATTTACTTCCATTTGTATATATTAAGTATTTAACCTATCTTCTATATAAAAAAAAATGAATTGTTGTTCGTTAGCTGATTAAAACCGAGAACGGCTGGGCCGATTGAGCTGACTTTGGTTTTAAAATGTTTGTCGTAGTCTTTAATTACGAGCAAGATAGAGTAAAACGACAATTCCATTTTCCCATATAAAAGTTGACCACTTACTTGCTGTCAAACATTTGACGTTATTTGTACTCTCAGTTCAACTCGAATTGAAGAACCATTAAACAAGACTTTTGAATCGAAAATAATATCAACTTTGCTCATAACATCGTGTGTTTAAATTTCAATTTCAAATTTCAAAATATATAAATATAATTAATGTGTTGAAATGTTTGATGGTGCCAACCTTACAGTGTTACCAACTCTCAAAAATACTTTTATTATAATAACGGGGGACTCTGCCGGCAGACTCCCATGCTCATTGCTTACTAGATATAGAATACTACATAGTTTGCCATATATGGGAAGCTGAAGCTTCTCTTCAGCAGTTTAAAAGTTTTTTTTAAGTTTTGAAGAGGGAACATATTCCATTTCCACATATGCCGACGGCAATTTAATTTGGTTATAAAATTAGAAGAGCGAGTTAAGACGGTTGTGTTAATTTTAAAAATAAAGTACATTTTCAAAATAACATTTAATATTTATTTAATATTGTTAATTTATAGAAATATAGGGAAATTGGGTTGGGAAGTCTTAAATTAATAAACTTTACAAGCATAAATCAAAATATCATTTCTAAATTTTTAAAAAAATTTTTTTTAATTGGGATATAAAAGTTATGCAAATTTTTTATTAGTAGTCCAAAAATTAAATTCTTATTTTTCCCAAAAAACATTTTAAAAAAAAATTTTACCTTTGTTATTATCTTATTTTTTCCAAAAATACATTTGTAACAAAAGGATATTTATCTTTTTTTTTGTTCCACACAAAAGATTTAAGGGGTTCAAGACTCAAAACGTGCCCTACATCAGCTACCTACCCGATGGCATTTCGCAAATGATAAAAAAAATTTTTCAAGACCTCAAAGCATACGCTACATCATCTCGAACCTACCTACCCTACGCTTTTGCGCAAATTATTATATCGGCAAATGCCCACATAAGATTTGGCAATGGCAAAAAAACAATTAGTATTCTATAAATTCTATCCTGTCGAGATGCCCTGTAATAAGTGTTGAACGTTCCCATTGGTTA
>NW_026094409.1:0-4196 GCF_024586455.1 Bactrocera neohumeralis | reverse complement strand
TTTTGGGGTTATTTTTGAATTTGGCAAATTTACCCGTCGCTGTTTGTGATTTCTAGACTTTTCAAACTGTCTTGAAAACTATAAGTTAATAACCGTCGAGAAAATTTTTACTTTTTACCTTTGTACCCCGCATAAGTCTAAGTCTGTATCTGGAAACTTTTATGATAACAAAAAAGGGGAAAATTTTGGGAAGGGAGGCAATAAAAAAAATAAAATTTTTTTTGAAACCCAAACCCCATCAAACCCCCTTAAAAAAAGGGGGAATGGGCAAAAAAAGGGACATAAAACTCTTGGTTCTTTAATTTGGTTTTGTAGTGTAACAAAATATTCGTAATAAATATTTTTTTTTGTTCATATAACAAGTTTTTAGAAAATAATTGGTATTAATGATTAAAACTTGTTTTGTATTTTAAATAAGTAGTAAATTAAAATTAACCCATTTTCCCCCTGACCTTCAAAGCGTGATTAAAAAATTACACAAAAAAATTTTTGGGTTTGGCTTGAATGACTTCAATAAGGGAAAAAAATTTTTTCATAAATAAAACAATAGTAAAAAAAAAAAGATAAATTTTAATCTGAAAATTTTAAAGTATCCATAATAATACTATATTTATCCATAGCATCAATACCCTTTAAACATTACACAATTCATTACAGATAACACTCATGCATACATTCAAATACACACATATCGTTTTTCCAAAGACATATAATTATCTCATTATTTGAGCAAAATTTTAAACCCCTTTAAAAAAAAATTTTGACAACAATCAAACCAATACACGCAAACATGTTTCTGCAGTAACATTATTGTCTCTCTTTTTTTTTTTTTATTTTCATTTTAAAAATCTGAATTTTGAAGCGTTTGTCCCCAAAAAAATTTTACATATAATAAAAATCGAAAAATCAATTTTTTAAATTTTTTTTCGCTCCACACCCAAATAAACCGCAAATGCTCTCCCACAGGGCTACTCTGTCCACTGTCACAACCTCTGCGCACTGGCGAATAGTTGTGCGCTTGCGTTCTTTGATTAATTAAATAAAAAAAAATTAAATATAAAATAATTTTGAAAAATCTTATTGAAAATTTTTTTTAAACAACAACAAAAACGTTTAAAAATTTTTGGCTTTTTTCCCCACCGTATGCGCATCTTTACGTTAAAACGCAGAAAAACCCCGAAAGTCTGCTGTCAAATCTATGGCATATTTTGTACAAGTAGTAGTAATTAATTAATTTATTTTAATTTAATGTATTTTTTCTTTTTTACTTGTTTTTTTAAAATTAACTTTTCTATTCGTTATGTTCATTTTGTTTGTTTTGTTGTAACTAAAACCCCTGCTAACATTGCCCTTACCCCCCCAAATTTGCTTATAACATAACTGTAGACTGTATTCGTCCATCCCCTAATAAGGGCTTTGATCACCCACAACCCCCCCTTTTTTACTCTTCTGCGCGGTCAAGGGGGGCACGCGGCGTCAAGAGCGCCTGACTTCAAATCAAATTAGCGACATCACCCACCGAACGGTTTCCCAGACCCCTTTTCTTTCCCATTAAACCGAATTCGACATCCATTAGGTAATACTCGGGGCGGCGAGCAGGGGCGTTTGGTTAGGCTTGGTTCGGAAAAACCAACCGGTGGTCATCACCGGCCCCGGGCCCCGACCAGAAAAAGCGGACTGCCGCCAGGTGACGGGGGAATCGCCACGCCAGCCCGTTTTAAACGCCCGTCCGGAGGTTTGAATGGCTCCCCCAGTTTGGCGGCCCGCCCCCGGCGATGTCCAGCCAGGGCACACAGTCGAACGGTTTTGGGGGGTTACGCATCCCGCTCATCTTTCTCATTTTCTCCGCCCCCAACCCGGCAAGCTCGCCGTTCGTCGGAATGAACTTTTCCAAGAACTGCAAAATCATCCGTTGTTTAAAAACCCCGTGGATCAGGGGAATATTGGAAAATATTACCCATGTTTTTTTTTATTACTGCAAAAATTAAAAGGCATTTGTGTGTGTCGAATCTATGTTGTTGTGTTGGTTTATGGTTTTGATGTTTTTTTTTAAGTGGGGGGGGTGTCAGGCAGGTGGTGTCAAAATATTTATTTCAGATTAAAAAGATCTTTAGAAAAAAAGGCCTCAAATTTGGGAAAAAGGGTTCTTTTATAATAAATCTTAAGCACTAATTTTTTTTAAGACCCCTTTAGCATCAAAACGAATGTAATTCAGTGAGAACACTAATAGATTTAAAACCCTTCCCCAAAATTTTTATGTTCCACATCCTATATTTTTTTGGATTGATACACAGCTGGCATGCAAAGATATAACATATCTGTGTAAGGGCCACAAAAATAAAAAAATGTATATTCATAATCAGTTAGTTTTTTAATCCCCATTTATGATAACATTGTTTTAATAGCTTGTTTTTATGGGACCCTTTGGGAAAAAAATTCTGGGCAAACATAAAAAAAAAGTTTTTTTTATCTTAAGAAAAATTAATCCAAAGAAACTTCACCCAAAATAAACATGGCACTTTTTACATCTTAAAACGGAAAAAAAGAAAAGAAAAAAGTATATTATATCAGGGGTTCAGGCAGTAAATGTCGATTTAAAGGAAAAGCAAGTAAAGAACTATTTGGTCTTCGGTTTTTTTATACTCAAAATTGAAATTTATGCTTTTTCAATTGTTTGTAATAAAAACAATAAAGCAAATAAAAAAATTAAAATAAAAAAAGTTTCCCCCCAGGATTCCCCCAAAAATTTTTTTTTGCGTTTGTCGGTATTTATTTTTCCCCAAAAACGTGCGTTTAAATTACCCCCTTTTGGAAAAAAACTTTAATTATTTTTTTTTTGGAAGAAAGGAAGTTTTGGGTTTCAGATATAGTGGGTGTCATAAAACTTTTCCCCCAACAAACCCTCATAAAGGGTCTGATGGATTTCAAAAAAAATTTAAAATTGGTTCATCCCTGTTTTAAGAATAATAACTTTAAAAAAAAATCGCGCAAAATTTTCATTCATTCTTTTTAACGGAAGAATTTTTGGTTACGGTAAACAACAAAATAGCGCTTTTTATGTAAAAACGTTTGAAAATGTAAAATTAATAAAAAGGGAATTTCGATTCAACCTAAATTGGAAAATTTTGAAAATTAAAAGGCATCCTACGGGGAACCCCCCAAAACAATTTTGATATTATTTGGTAGTGTATAAAAATATTTATATTAATTTTTATTTTTTAAAAAATTTTAAAACAAATGAGTTTACTGGGACAATCGGCCGTACCCTTTTTTTGTAAAGGTGACAAACGTCGGGTTTATCTTATGTTTTACGGGGTAAAAGGTGACGAAAAAATTAGGAAATTTTTGTAAATTTTTTTAAGAGAAAAGTACGCGTTGAATATTTCGAACTTTTTTGAACGTAAAAGGTATATTTCAGCGTATTTTTAAAATTTATTTTTACAAAAAAGTTGAAAATAACGGAGTTTTTGCCGTCTGGGGAGGGCCAAAAAGTGTCCCAACCGCTGGGGATTCCGGGCCGAAGGAGCGAAAAAAAATTTTAAAATTTTTTTAAACTGAAAGATATTTTCTACAATACCAGTCTTTTAAAATTTTAAAAAATTTAAAAAATGGCGTAAAAAAAAATATTTTTTGGTAAAAAATTTGTTATTTAATGCCAAAAAGACAATTTTCCCAATCAAAAAAAAACAGGTATTGTAAAAATATATTTAAAAAAACTCAGTTTTTAAATTTAAGTCGATGATCAATTTTGTTGAGTTATATGCGAATTTTTTAAATGGTTTGGAAAAACCCTTCATTTTAAAGGGCTTCAAAAGGGATGTTAAAACAACAAAAATTTTTTGTTATTTTTTTTTATTCAAAGGTTTAGATTCGATAGCGTTTAGGGTCATGCATTTCAAAAGAGTGTTTAAGCTCTTTTCAATCTCTTGAAATATTCGTTGCCTTTGATACTGAAAAGTCCGAAACCAGTGTCCTTTCAGGGCAAATGAAGTTTTTCCAAAAAGATTAAAAAATTAAAAGGGGATGGGTGAGGAAAGGTTTAAAGGGGTTTTTTTTAAAAAAATCGGAAAGGGCGACCATGAATGGCGCATTATCAGTAACAGGGGAGGGGTTTTTTAGTTTGTGGTGAGACGAAATGGGGGAAAAAAAGCCTTAAGGGAAAACAAGCTTTAAACGTTTGGCCAGGTGGGGCGAAC
>NW_026094408.1:0-20380 GCF_024586455.1 Bactrocera neohumeralis | reverse complement strand
TCGATTTCGGCGTTGTGCTCAGCTTGGAGTATCTGCAGCTGACGACTCTGCGAGGCAGTGGCATCTTGCACCTTGTTGATCGCATCGCGGGCGGCGAGCTGCGCGACACGCAAGCCTTCCTGCAGACCACCACCACCACGGGCAGCGGCGTTCCGGCATGCCTCAAGCGCCAGATCCATGACGGCAGCCTTTATGGCAATGGCATCGGCGGCGTAGCCGCCGACGTGCTGTGCGTGTGTCAGCGCCAAGTGTCGCCGCAGCTCCCCGGCAGTTTGTTGCAAGGATGCGGCCTCATCCTGCGCCGCGCGCTAATAGAAGCAAGGCCGGAGCTCGAGGTTGTGCTTTTCCGTTTCGGCGGCGGATTGGGTGGCGTTCCGTGCGGTGAACTCATGTCCTTCCGCTCGCTGGGCGTACTGCGACTTGATGCCCGCGATGCGGCTCTCACACTCGCGTTGTGCGTCCTGCAGCGCAGTTTTCAGATCGTCCACCTCGCGCTGCAGGGGCGGCCTCGCGCTTGCGACTTGCTTTCTCAGCTTTGGTGACCGCGCTGGTTTTCTCCTCGAACTGCCGCAGCAGCACCTCCATCTTGGCTTTTTCCTCCTTGTATCGCGCACGAATGGCGCCTGCCGCGGCAACCTCGCTCTCCATTCGTTCTGCGGCCTCTTTGACGTCGTCTTTCTCCCGGCTAAGCGTTTCCAGCGCTCGCCGCAGTTCCTCTTTCCGCGCCTGGTACTTGCGCTCCCGTGCCTCCACGGCGGCGTTAAGCTCGTCGAGGCGACTCTGCAAGCCTTGCACCCGTTGTTCGCTGAGTCGTTTCTCCTCCTTGGAAACCAGCAAGGCCGTTTCCTTCGCCTCAAGTGCCGCCTCAAGTTCGGCAAGCTTGTTTTGCGCGTTACTGGCGCCGAGACAGTCCAGCTCCTTCTGGTGCTGCAGCTTCTCCTGAAGGACAAGGACACGACCACGCTCCTCGTTCAGCTGCGGGACGACGGCTGCCTGGTCACGGCGGAGGGCGGCAATGGTGTCGTCCCTTGACTGCACCGACTGCCGCAGCTCCTCTGCCGTTTTGCGGGCCAATTCCTCGACCTCCTCCGCGTGCTTGGTCAAGCGGCGGCACTCGGCGGCGCGGTCCTCCAGTTCAGCACGCAGCTTCTGGTTGTCCTCCTCCGCTAGCTTCAGATCCTTTTGGCGACGCGTCTCATGCTGGGCTTCTTGTGCGGCTTCCTTCAACGCGTTGGCACGCGCTGCCTCCATCTCAGCGCGGTGCTGCATCTCAAGCCATCTCCAGTGACTTGGCAGAGAGCTCTTTTCGCGCAGCTTGCTCGGCAGCATTTGCCGCGCCAAGCTGCTGACGCAGGGCGGTGCAGTTGGCCTCATGGCTGCGCGACTCTTCACGCGCGGAGGCGATGGTCTGCTTCTGCGCGTCTATCTCACGCTGGAGCTCCTCCACATGCTCGCGCAGCACCCTCATCTCCTGGCGGTGCGCTTGGGTCTCTGCCTCAGCTGCCTTCATGAGCTTCTCCGCCTGGTCCTTGTCCTCGCTGCAGGCGAGTGCACGCCTCTCTGCCTGCGCGAAGCCGGTTCTGTGCCTGCTCAAGTCCCGTCTTGCGCTGTCAAGGGTGTCAGTCTTGGCCGCCACCGCCGCCTGCGCCTTTGCAAGCTGCTCCTGCAGCTGGCGAACGTTTCGGTTGAGAGCTGCAGCTCCTTCGCGAGTCCTTTGCTGTCGCCAGCGTGGTCAGCCAGTGCCGCCTTGTAGCGCTCCAGGCGGGCTGCCATGTCATTGAGGTCGGCCTCCTTTCGCGCGTCGCACCTCCTCCAGTGCGGCGGCATGCCTGTGTTGCAGGTCCTGAACGGCCTTGTCGTGCAGCAGCTCGGCGCGGCGCAGTTCTTCCTCGCGGGTGCGCAGTTGTTCCTGCGCCTGGTGCATCTTGGCGGTCGCCTCTCCGCCTTGGTTCGTAGGCTGGCCTGCTCGTGGGAGAGTCGGTGCTGCATCTCGCTCACCTGCTGCTGCGCGTGCCGCAGCTCGTGCTGCAGCCGAGTTGCCTCTTCCTTGTGGCTGGCGTCGGACGCCAACGCAGTGGCAAGCCGGTCCTTTAGCTCCCCAACGACGCGGCCATGTTCCTCGCGCAGGGAATTCAGCGCAGCGCTAGCATCGCGCACGGCGACCTCCTTTGCCCGCACCTCGCGCTCGCGACCTTGGGCGTCGGCTTGCCACTGCTGCAGCTGCTCCTGCGCGGCCCGCAGCTGCGCCTGATGGGTCTCGCGCGCAGTGTCAGCGGCCGTCTTGGTTCTCTCCAACTGCACACGCAGTTCTTGCATCACTTCCTGTAGCACGCCGAACCTCTTCCGTCTTGGCGGCGACCTTCCGCACGAGCTCGTCGGTGCTGTCGGTGGATTTCACAGCCGCATCCTTCCAACGCGCGCCTCTGCCTCTGCCACCTCTACCTGGTGGCCCAGCTCTTGACGCACCAGCCGCAGCTGCTGCTTTGTCTCCTCCGCCGCCTTGTCGCTCTGCTCGCGCTGTGCAGCGAGGTCGTTCAGCCGCTGCTGCCCCTGGCTGTTCACGACGCAGGTCCTTGGCCTCGTCCTCAGCGGCCTGCAGCTTCCCGCGCCATTCCACCGTCAGCCGCTCCAGCTCGCGGGCGCGCGCGGCTGCCTGCTGCTCAAGTTCGCTGGTTCGGCGGTTGTAGTCGTCGACTGGGACCATGTGCCGCATCCTGCGCGGCCGCCGTGGCAGCGTCCTCGGCGTCGTGGCGGCCACTTCGCTTTCATGAAGACGCGCCGCGAGTCTTGGCATTGGCCGCGGCTGCCTCCGCGTCTCGCTGGGCAATGGCCACAAGCGCCGCCTGGTGCTCCTTCTCCTTCTCCAACGAAGCGCGGTCTGCCTCGAGCGCTGACCACTGCCGAGCCTTCTCCTCTGCCTCCGCCTGAACGTTGGCTCGCAAGTCCCGTTCAGCGGTGACGATGGTTTGCAGCTGTTGCTGTGTGTCTGCGAGCTCCTTCTTGAGGGCCTCAGTGTTGTTGACTAGCTTCCCCATTGGCGTCGTCCGCCTCGGCCTTCACCTTTAGTTTGCGCGCAGCGCTGGCTCGTGTCTCGAGGTCAGACTTGAGCTTTGTCACTTTGGTGCGTAGCGCTTCCTCTTTTCTGCTGCGCAGCGCGGAATTCCTCACTTGCCTTGATCAGCCGATGAATCTCGTCATCTTTGTCGTTAATGACTCGGTATGTACTCCTCCAGTACTTGATCCATGTTCGCCATGTTGACCACGGTGCAGACAAACGCGTGCGTCTGTGTGTATGTGTGTGTGTGCTAAAGGCCCGTTTTAGTAGAAACGATCTTTTGCTCTAGCTGTTGACTCTTTTTTTTTCTGTCACTCTATTGTTAGTATGAATATGTATGCAGATGTTTGTGTACGTGACCAAACATGAGATAGGATGAATCTCCCGATTAGCAGGCAGCTTTGTGTAGCTGCGCTTCTCGAGTAACCGGCACAACAAAGAGGAGAGAAAAGGAAGTGTGGACAGAGATTGTGTGCAACGCAGACTACACGTGTGAAATACAACAACCACCACAGAAACTCGTGTATTCGGGCATGCATTTCCTTTCTTTTTTTTTGTGTGTGTGTGTGCTTGTTTACGGGTGTGATTGTTGGCCGCTGCTACAATGGACCCCGTTTGTGAATCTAGAACGTGCGACACACCGATGGTACGCAACAGTGGGAGGAAAAAGTGAGGAGAACAAGGAGAATAAATCCGCAGCACGCCGCACAAGGAGCGTAGCATCCGTATTTACTTTGTCACCTCAACGGTGGAAAACAAATGGACAACTCTATGAGGGAGCGTCTCCTTCAGTTCCTCCCTCGTCTTTGCGCTAGCCAACACGAGCATGCCCCGGCTGCCGGCCGGCACAGTGGTGCCACGCAGCGCATTGTCTTCGAGCAGCTCCTTCAAGACACCCGCCACCTTTAAAATTGTGCTCTCCTCGACAACCCACACCACGCATTTTGCCTTTGCGAGCGGCCGCTGCAGTGCCTGCTGGAGCTCTCCCACGTCGGCCAGCTTGGCGTGGATGCGCTCCACCGCCCACACTGCCTCACAAAGTCCAGTGCATCGACGACGTCTTGCAAAGAGGATCCAGCGATGTGTGCGTGGGTGCCAGAGATTGCTGGCGCGGCGCGTGTACAGTTTCGTCGCCAGCTGCCGCGCTGCACTGCCTGGCTCAGCGCGCATGAAGGCCGACTCCGCGCATCCGCACGGTAGCGCGCGTCCTCCGTTCTTCCTGCGGGGCCGCCAATAGGGCCCACCGGGAGCCGTGCCAAAAACACGAAAAACACCCCCAGCGCAAGCAAAGACCCGCTAGCCAGAAAGCGATGGTCGTGCGCGTTGTCGACGGGGCGGTGGCACCCTTCGCGTTCGCCTGCGTGCTAGCCGCCGAGTTTTTGAGCTGCTTGGCGCTGCGGCTGGCTGCTCTTGGGCGTCGGGCGACGCTTGTGTTCCGTTTTTTGGTCTCCTTTCCCTCTTTTTTGGCCTCTAGCTCTGGATCACTGTCGCCGTCGTGCAGCTTTGCTTCCACCTTTTGGGTGGCATCTTCAAAGACAACACAGCGACGGCAAAAAGGAATGAAAATGAGTGCCCAAATGGTACAGGGCAAATCCACCGTTTCGTTTCTTTTCTTTTTGAGAAAATGCCCTTCCCCGCGCGTGGTTTAGCTAATGAGAGAAAGAGAGAAAGAAAGACAGAGAAAAAGGAATAATGAGCGAGAGGGCACACACACACACACACACACACACAGGGCTGGGGTGAGGGGCACGACAAGAGATGTCAAGCATTTGCAAAAAGTGCTTCAAAAAAAAAAAAAACGTTTGTTCGTCGTTTCAGACCTCGTCTGTTTCTTTTTCCCTTTTTTGCACGCTCCAAGTGCATTGCTTTCTGTCTGGCATATTACAGGGGAGTGTGAAGAACAAGCAGAAACGCGGTCTCAACCAAAACAAGCGCACCACTGAAAGGGGGAACAGGCGCAGCTCACCGCGGAGCCTCTGGTGAGTCTTCTAACTGCTGCCTGTAATCTTCGTAGTAGCTGAGCCCTCGCGGAGGCTAGGATGCCGCGAGGCTAAGCGCATCACGGCGTTCTTATCCCGGGCGCCAGGGAGCCATTCCTCACTGTGCATGTGACGCACCAACTGAGCGGCGTACAGCTCATCGTCGGCGACTTCGCAGGCCTCGAGGAGGTGTGAAGGTGTACGGCAAAAAACGGCACGCCCTCCTTTTCCTGCTCCCTCCCCGCTGCCACCGCGCCGGCCGCGTCCCCGCGCTCCGCCCGCGAGCGTATAAGGGCGAGGTAGCAAACGCTGTCCAGCAGCATCGTCTTGGCGTACATCGTGAACACCTCCTCGACGCGGTCGTACTGTCTAGCCTCGGTGCAGGCTGCAAGGACGCTGCCGACGCACACCACGTCCGGTCGAATAGACTCCCGCTTCATCTGGTTGAGCACAACGAGGGTCTGCTCCCACGCGGCTGGCTGCACGCACTGGCGCAGGATGTTGCTGTAGTGCGCCACGTTGAGCGCGACACCTTCTGCCGTGCGGTGTGCCACACAGCTCGCTCGCCCGGAACCAGTTGTTGGCGCTGTTCAGGAGCTCCTGCTGCAGCGCGTACACATGACCGAACTGGCATCCAGCCGCCATACCGCGGGAGCCACCCCCGGCCGGAGCTCCGAGGGTGCATTCGAGAGACCTTTCGTTGCGGCGCGTTCACGAAAGGAGGTTTGAAAAAAAAAAAAAATGAGAGCCCTACAAGCAACGGGGAAAGGTGGAAGCGAAGCAAGAGAATTGGACTTTGAGCAGCGCAGATACGCCTCGCAGTCAGCAAAGATGGACGCATGGGGGTACACTGGTAGCAACGCAGCTGTGCCGCATTCGGCTTCATTTGTTAGGTTTGGAAATGAGCGTACAGTACGGGGATAAAGTACAAAAAGGAAGTGAATCATGAAAGAGAATCCGCAGTGGGAGAAACAGAACCTTGGAGAGAAACTTCAGCGACTGCACTCACACACGCGATGGCAGGAGGCATATTGGGAAGTAGCGGGGAAAGATCCCCGCTATGGCAGGAAGCGCGCCTTCGGCACGCAGCGTAGTGATGCCCCAGGGGATCCTCAATCGGAACGAGTGCTTACTTCGAGCGCTGGCGCATGCGACGGCGGCGAAGCTTCAGGCGCGCTTTATGCGCTTCTTCTTCCACTTCGGGCGCATGCCCCGCGGGCGACTGACGGTACCCATGACTCTATTGTGTGATAAGAAGAGGGGGAAAAAAAGAGAAAGAAAGAAGAAAGGCGAGGTGATAGGAGGATAGGGTATAAAGACGCATGACAGCAATTGAAAGAAATTCCCTCGCAGGACGGTGCAGCCGTACCACAGGAGTTCCTGAGAAGAATAGGAAAGAGAACTGAGGGCGGGGAAACAGCAGTCAACTGCCCAGAGCGTAAAGACTCGACTCGAGAGGCCCCTCCATGTCGCAGTCGCCGTGTTACAATTCTCGTTTGCCTTTTTTTGTTTTGTTTTGACCATGATCGTTCCGATAACGTGAAAAAGGATAAATGAAAGAAAAGCACGTGAACAGGGTGACCAAGTGGGAAGACGCCCTTGGTGTGGTCGGTGCCGTGACACGGTCGCTCCTATCGCTCCCTTACGCAACATAGAAACGCAAGACGTGTGGTGTGGTGGTCAAAGATGGAACGGTCCAGTAAGGAGTACGAGAAAAGAGCGCACTCCTCTCTCAGCCAGAACGCGCATCTTTGCTCTTCACCTCAAGCACAGGAGCAGTTCAACGGAACGGATCTAACGTCCTCGGAGAAGGGACGCTCGTCTTACTTCGAACGCTGGCGCATGCGACGGCGGCGAAGCTTCAGGCGCTTTATGCGCTCTTCTTCCACTTCGGGCGCATGCCCCGCGGGCGGCTGACGGTACCCATGACTCTATTGTGTGATAAGAAGAGAAAAGAGAGAGAAAGAGAGAGGAGAAGAGAGCGAAGGGTGCAGCTAGACGGGATAGGGCGTGATGTGGAGGCGTATGCATGCACTGAATACGTCGCAAGAGGAGCTGGGCAACTGCTCCGTGTGTGCACCACACCGGCGCTTTGGAAAAAACGTGACCATTGAATCAATCACAACACGTCTTTTTATTCTTTTCTTTTTGTGTGTGTTTGTGTGAGAACACGGAAGGTCAAATGATGAAATGAGTCGTGGCAGAAAACAAAAACGCTGTTGAACGCATTGGGCGGCGTGTGGCGAGTAAAAATGCGGGCGCCAAGGGGGCTCTGCTCTGCCTTGAAAAGGAGACAAGTTTCTCCATCCTTTATTCAACACTTCGTTCCTCCATTATTCCATGAGAGACCTTTTCAAAAGAAGAAGGCCGAGAGGGGAGGTGCTTACTTCGAGCGCTGGCGCATGCGACGGCGGCGAAGCTTCAGGCGCTTTATGCGCTTCTTCTTCCACTTCGGGCGCATGCCCCGCGGGCGGCTGACGGTACCCATGATTCTATCGTGTGTGATAAGAAGAAGGGAAAAGAGAAGGAAGAAAGAAAGGAGGGAGGAAGGAGAGAGAGTAAAGAAGACAAAGCCGTCAAAGATGAGTCATGTGCAGCGAGACACCTACCTGATGGAGTTGTACCAACGAGTGAGCTGCGCACCACAATGAGCGCTACACATCTTTGTTGCAGTAGGAGTTGAAATAAGCACCTTCTCCTTTTCTTGTTTCTTAAATAAAATCTCGACGGTAGACGATGAAATGAGTCGTACAGAAAAACAGGAAACGCTATTGAACGCATTGGGTGGCGTGTGGCGAGTAAAGTGCGGGCGCCAAGGGGCTCTGCTCTGCCTTGAAAGGGAGACAAGTTTCCCCATCCCTCTTTCAACACTTCGTTCCTCCATTATTCCGAGAGACCTTCTTCAAAAGAAGAAGGCCGAGAAAGGAGGAGTGCTTACTTCGAGCGCTGGCGCATGCGACGGCGGCGAAGCTTCAGGCGCTTTATGCGCTTCTTCTTCCACTTCGGGCGCATGCCCCGCGGGCGGCTGACGGTACCCATGACTCTATTGTGTGATAAGAAGAGGGGGAAAGAGAGAGGAAGAAAGAAGAGAGAAGCGAGTGGGAGTTCGTTAAAGGTTTGAGCGAAGTTAGCAGCAGTAGCAGCGAGCAACCATTGAGCCGTCCGCTCGTTGCAACCAGTTTTACGCAAGCACCGCCGTGGATCCGTTCCATCAAGTAGGCCAATGCTACTAGAGGCTTCTCAGCATCCGCTGGGCTGCGTGTTTCTTCGTTTTCATCTTTACTTGTGTGTTGAATAAAAAATGATAAAGAAAAAGAAACAACTAATACCGTTGCGTGAACCACACAAGAGTAAAAGGGTGGGGCGGACGGAGTAAGTCTTCCCTTTCCTTAGTTGGGGACCTTGAGCTTGCCCTCGCGGACCTTTGTTCTGGATCTCCATGGGGTGGTCGCCGTCCACGGTGCAGCCGACGGACACGGCGGTGCCGAGGACCTCCATCACGACGGACTTGAGGTTGGCACCCATGGACTTGCCCTGCGCCTCCTTGGCGATCTTGATGATCTCAGCGAAGGCGATGTTGCCGTCGTGCTTCACGTTCTTGACCTTCTTGCGGTCGCGCGCCGGCTCCTGAGGGCGCGGATGAGTCGGGAGGCACGGAAGGGGTGACGACTACGGTCGCGACGCGGTTCTTGACGCGCAGCTCGCGGTGACCTTGAGGCCCTTCCAGTCCTTGGTGGACTTGGCGATGTCCTCACCGATCTTCTTGGCGTTGAGACCTAGAGGGCCGACCTTGGGGGCGAGGGAGGCGGTAGCCGCCACCTCACCGCCGACGGCGCGCACCACGACGACGATCTCCTGGGTGGGGTCGAACTTCGGCGGCATGATGATGAGCCAACTAACGTGTGGAGAGCTTCACAAGCGGCAAAAGAAAAGGAAAGGGAGACGTTACAAGTCTTTTCAATTCATCCAGCAGAGACGGTGCAGAGCGACGAGCAGACACCCTCTTGGAACAGACGGTACCATCGTTTGTTTGTGTGTTTGTTTTCCGTTCACTCTCAGCCTTCACTGCGAAACAGTGGAGCGGAAAGAGGTGAGCATTGGAAAAGAATTGACATCGCAATGAGAAGAAGTAGTAATCTAATGGTGTATGAATGAGGAGAAAGGGAGGAGGAAGAAAAGAGGGAGAGAAAAGGAAAGTGCTGTGCAACTGTGGCAGGTGATTGCAAACCTCTTTCCATTTCCACTTTTCCCCTACTGCCGCTGGAGTAGCTGATTCCATTTCTCGCTGAGCCAGACCGCCTCTTCCGCATCGGCGGTCCCCAAAAGAAGAGCGTGCGAGCGGGAAAGGGAAGCAAAGGAGGGCCGAATCTCTTGACCTGCGTGTCTTTTCACCTCGGCTGTGTACTATCACGCGCACGGCACGGATGTTGGCCACTGGCATCGCGAGGCAGTTGCGCTCCCCGAAAAGCTCCTGGTGCTGTGCAGTGTCCGGAAAGCCACTGATGCGTCGCCTCTCCCGCGCAGCAGGCCAGCCTTGCGCAGACGACGCTCAAAGGTGTCCGCGGGGATGGCGATGAGGTGCTGATGGTCCACGTCAGGCACGCATACACCGGCGTCTCGGCATCGCGTTGGCGGCAACCCTTGATCTGCGCGTCGTGCTCACAAAGCGCCGAGGCTGGCACAGACAAAGCAATGGGTCCTTGCGTTCGATCTCATGGCCCTGCCATCGCGCGAGTGATCCCAGTGAGTCACCCAACGAGAACTTCTCGGTGAAACGACCATGGTTTACCTCTGGCTGTCGAGTTTCCATGGAGACAGACGGGGTGGGCTGCTGCCAGTGCCGTACCGCAGCCGCAAAAGTGCGGATGGCCCATTGCGCTGGGCGAGCGGCGTCTGGTCCGCCAACTCGACAGGACGCTGCTTCCGCCAAGAAGGCGCGTCCGGTGGTCCACAGAGGGGGACGACAGGCTGCGCGGCGGTGCTATTCTTGGCTGGGTCGCGGTGGGGATGTGCGCGCTATCGCCTCCATCGTAGTCCGCTGGTGCGCGACAAGGACGATGCCAACGAAGAAGACATTGGATCGGCCAAGCACTCGAAAGGGGAGCGAGGCACGGTGCAGCGACCACTCGCTCGTACTCTAATCCGGACGGGGGCCGTGGGACTACAACTGCTAGTTCGTGCTCGCGTACGCAGCTGTCTGGGTCGCCAGCAGCAGTGGGGCAAGGGGAACCGATCCCCGTTGGCTGGTCGTGGTGCGCGGACGGTGGTGACGAGGACTGCTACGGTGCTGCCGATGGTGGTGTCGCCGGTGCCGTCGTCGTGGGCTCACTGTCGCCGTTGTTGGACGCGATGCGGAGCGCTCTTCGGCGGCGACGTCCCAACGCTGCTGCTCGCCAGCCCAGGAGATGTGCTCCGGGAGGTACTGGCAGGTCCGCCTCATCCATCTCAGCCGCCGCCATGGAGTGAGGCGAGCTCAGCAGTGCGCTGCTATCGCCAAACCGCTTCGGCGATGGAGTGGCACTGGCAGTGCCCACGAGGCTATCTTCGTCAACGCGCGCTGGACCGCTTCCCGCCACGCCGCAAAGCTCGCAGCGTCAGGGGCGGTGAGAACAACGCGACGGCCACCATCCAAGAAAAAGAAGCTGGCGCTGTTTGGAGTCGACTTCAGCCTCCTCGACAGCCGAAAGGCGCAAGTACACCGCCGTGAGCGCGGTCGTTTCTTGCCTAAAGCGTCCTGTCAACAACGAGTGCGTCAGTTCACACCACAACTGAGCGTAGCGCTGGCTGTTGACCTGTGTTGGCAGACTGCTCTCGCTCGGTGAATAATCTTCCCAGTCAAGGAAGCCAGCGAGGTGCACTGACGGCCATCCCGTCATTTGCGCGCTTGTTCGGTCAAAGAGAGTGTTGAACAACTACAAACAAAGGGACGAGTATGGGCGTGTTTCTCCTTGTACTGTCCAGGGCGTGGCCCAAGAAATGTGTCGACGCAAAGCACAGTTAAAGAGGAACGAAAAGACGTGTTGCCGGTCCCCATCGGAGAAAGGTAGAGTGTGCGCTTGAATCGCTGCCGTGGTGATCCTCACGAAAAGAACGAAGAGCTGTCCAAAAGAGGACATACAGGAATGCTCTGTTTCGTCATATATATATATATATATATATATTTTATATTTTTTGTGTAGAGTGTGTGTGACGTTGGCGTAGTCCGCTCAGCGTAGAAAAAGCAAAACAAAAGGCAAAAGAAGAAGGGGAAAGGGCGGTGGGGGTGTTGACCACATGAAGTCGAACACGACGTCGTGCAGGTGGTCCAAGTGAAGAAGTGTCCTTTTTTTGCTGCATGGGTCAGTACGGAGAGAGGATTCGTGTGACGCCGCGCCATCATCCTCTGAGCGATAGCGCCACTCGTCCCGCTTCCTTTCCCTATCCACGCGATACGAAAAGCGGTCCGCTACGACGAGACTACACCCATCGGCGTTTCCTCCGCCTCCATTCGCGGGCGGAGTAGAGAGGCAAACAAAAAAAGGGGGGAGCAGGCACAGCCACCCGACGCGGGTCAAATAATGACGCGGACCGACGACGGCAAAGAGCTCAGTGCAAGGCGGTCGTGCGCGGTGAGAGTCGCCTCGTCGAACCGCAGCTCCTTCAGCCCCACGGAGGCTTGCACCCACTCCCACACCCCTAACACGTTGGCTTCGCGCAGATCCACCACCTCAAGGGCCGTTGCTACCCGCAGCAGTTCACCAATGGGCCGCCAGTTAAGCACGCGGGTACAGCCGACGAGGTAAAGCTCCCGCAGAGAGACGCAGTTGGGCAGCCAGCTAATGTCTCGCACGGCGGAGAAGGCCATGTTCAAAAACGCGCAGCTCTCGCAGGTGGCCAATCGCGTCAATGTCATTCACAGGCGTGTCCGTCGCGCCTTGCATCCACAGCGCCTCCAACTGCGTGCAGGCCCGCAGCCAGTGGACGGTGGGGAAGCTGTGCAAGCCGATGTTTAGGTGGCGCAGAAAGGCCAGCTCGCCAATCGCGGTGCCGTCCGTGATACCGGCGCAGCCATAGAGGAACAACTGTTCCAGTTCCGTGCATCCGGCAATCCAGCCAATGCCGTTGAGGCGACCGTAGTTGCAGTTAAGCAGACGAAGGCGATGGAGCTGACCGATGGGTGACCAATCCCAATGCCATCACACCCGTGAAGCTTCAACACCTCCAGCTGCGAGACATTCGACAGCCAGGAGATGTCGGAAAGGTTAGAGGCCGTCGCATTTAACTCGCGCAAACTGCCGAGGACCTCGCCAGCGGCCGACCAATCCTTCACTGACGTCAAGCCATCGGCGTAGAGGACCTCCAGTGAAGGAAAACAACAGCACCACTGCGCGTAAGGAAGCGATCATCGTCTCCCCAATGTCGAGTACGCGCAGACTAGGAACCCGCCCATCCGTTCTGCCCGCAGACCACTGCGCGTTCAGCTCACCGAGCGAAGGCACGTGCAGTTCCGCAATACAAGTGTGTGCAGGTACGGCGTCAGTGGCAGCGGCAGCTGCGTCATCTGCCAGGACAGCATGCTGAGTGACATGACCAACGGCGCTGCCTCGCCCAGAAAACTGGCGTTGTGGGTGTTGGTGACCACATGGAGAGGGACGCCATGAAAGGCACCGTAGTAGGGACGCGTCAGCCACCACATGGACACTGCCAGAATGTCCTTTGCAGAGATGCCACGGTTGTGGAAGAGGGCGTCGTCATAAAAGAAGGTCAAGTGTCGCTCCGGTTCTAACCGTTCTGTCAGCGTTAGTCGCAAAGTCAAACGGCCGTTCTTCAAGCCGGGACCAACGTGCTCTAGAGAGATACGCATGCCCTCTCCTCCACACAGCTCAGAGCCAAAACTACACTTCCCCCATTGGGCTATCGACCGGCACGCCGCCAAAGACAACATGACGGCGAGAAACTAAAAAAGAGAATTGCCAGAGTGGGCAATGTGGTGCTCCTGGCTCGGAGCAAAAGACGTTAGGCTTCGATTTCAATAGGTCGATGCCGGGAAGAAAAAGGGGAGGGGGGAAGAGAACCAGGGCGGATAGCACAAAATGGTTTGCTATCGGTTTTGTTTTCTCCGTTAGTGCGAGCAAACACTCAGCACGTCGCAGATTTCGATGCTTCTTTTGGATGACACTTTGGCTCACATTTTGAATCTCCATTTTGGAAACAGCACGCTATGTTGAAAGCGTACTGCAAAATCGAGACACCCTTTCCGCAACATTGTGGAAGAATGCCGTTCAAATTCTGTGGTGCGTTCATTTCATCTCTGTGTGTGTGTGTGTGTGTGTGTATGAGTGTATGAGCGTGTGAGCTCAGTGGTGTCGATTACGCGCTCCGTGGTAACGACAAACGCGCCTTCGTCGTCCACGTCCACGAGTTCACGCCGTCACCTTCGCCGCTGAATGTTGCAACGTCTCCGGTGCATGTGGCGTCCACCAATGTCCCCACGTCCTCTACCACTTGCTGCATCACAACTCTGCCGTTTTTCAACGGCGAGCATCGGCTTCACTCGCTCGACAACCAGGCTCACAGCATCGACGCTGGCAGCCATGGGCACGCCACAGGTGTCGCAACTCATATCAAGGATTGTCCTCTCCGCAATTTCCCGTGCCGTCTGCAGCGAGACGGAAGAAAAGGAAAGGTGCGCATGACGGACGTTGACAGGTGCGAGTACAGTTCGCGGAACTCTGCGTCAATCAGCGATTTGATTTCTTCGATGCCCTCTTCCTTGCGTGCGGCCTTCCCGTCCAAAGTCGGTGGTCAGAATCACAATGAGGACCGAAAGGTCTACAGACGGGTACTCGGGGAACGCCTTGCTGCGACCCAGCACCAACAGGAGCCGCACCTTGTCCGGGTGCAGGAAGAGAGCTCATTGACCACCAGCACCCCGTTGCCAGGAACCGCCTCGCGTGTCGCACAATCAGCGGAACAACCGCGCGACGAAACTCTGGCAGACTCATTCCGTCATACGCGGTGCCCGAGAGGACGAGCGTAGAGTCACCGACGGCGCATCGACTGCCGGCACACCGCTGCCCGAGCGCCAGCGACACGGCCTCGGCAGTTCGTGTTTTACCGACGCCGTTGTCACCCGCAAAATGCATAATCAGCGGCTCGCTGGGGTGCAACAGCTTTCGTTCCACCGCCTTCACAATGCCGTCAAGGACGAACTGCCTCACCATGCGTGGCAGCAGATAGCGCAGCCTTGCCCTCGCGTACTCCTGGAAGGGACGAGCCCCCGGGGCCAGAGGTTCGTAATGCATGAGACATGCTAGACTGCCAAAGAGGGTCAGGCGTGGGGAGTGACACAGCGGGAGGCTCTACGCAGTCCATCGACGACAGGCCCAGCTTGCCCGCGGGTGAGGCTGGCACGAGATACCGAGAGAGCGTCGAACCCCTACAGTCCACCGCACAGCAGAGTCGCTGCCAGGACGGCGACCAGAGCGGCAACGGTGGCAGGAAAACCACACGAACACATTGGGCCCCTTTGAAGAGTATGAAACCTAACGGAAGCCGCCTGCGCTATAGCTTGGTTGCTCGGGTGCGCACTTTCCTTTCGCCCCCCTTTTTCCATGGAGGCGCTTAGAAGCTACTAGAGGAGTTTTTGTTGTTGTTGTTTTTAAACGGTCAAAGTGGAGAGAGGCAAAGAAAAGAAAAGTGCGGAAAAGGACCACATGACGAATTGCCGGGAAGAATCGGAGCAATCTCTCACTTCAAATCCGTCGCAAAGGGCCGAGGGCATGGGCGCCGTCGCTGTGAGCCATCCGTCGGCAACACACAGCAAAAAGAAAAGAAAAACAAGACATCGGTGTCGTCTCCCACGATGAAAAAGAGACGCAGTACGTCGGAACGCGGAGTCCAGTTATAAGCGTTGTCCTTTTGTTGTTTAGAAAAAAGGGTACTACAAGGCACAAAGAGCAGCAGCAGCGTCGGGAACAGACGGGCAGCGGAACGGAATCGCCGAAGGAGGAAAAACGACTGACGCGCAAAGAGGAGAGGTCCACTCGCCAGTCATCCATTCTGCCTGCTGCGAACAGGGTGCAGGCGCACGCGTCCACAACCCATGGCTGCAGATCCTCGACTCGCTTTCAGAGGTTGATGCAAGAACGAAAAAAATAGCAAAATGCTCCTGTGCGGCGTCGTCACGGAGAAGAGAGCGAAGGGCCGACAATGAGGACCTCAGTGTGTTGAGTACTTCATAGTTGTTGAATACAAGTTGAGTCCGGAAAAGAAAAAGGTAGTTTTTTTTATGGAATAGAAGAAGAAAAGAAGGAGAAACAGAGAAGACTTAGATTGCCGGAGTTGGCAATGATAGATTATAAAAAAGAAAAGGCTCATTGAAGAAACAGAATTAACTGAAAAAAATACTAATCCGCGTCAAGGTACAAACTCTCGTCGCGCACGCGGACCGGGAGGTTTTGCGAAACGCGAGGTACAGCTTTTGGGCGGGAAGGCGCAAGAAAAGGAGAAAAAAAGGTTGAATTCATACACGGTGTTTTTGTTTGTTTGTTTGTTTTTTTAAAAAGAAAAGAGTTGTTTGGGCCAAAAAAAAAAATCCCAGTTCCTTTTCCCTCCGCGACGCGTTGTGCCACGTTTAAAGTGTGCGCTCTGACATTCCTTTGATTCGTGCGGCACGCGTCGGGAAAGGGAAAAAGTGGCGGGAAGTGACAAAATGAAAGATTGCGCATGCAGAGGTAGTGTATAGTTCGCTTGTGACGGAAAAACAAAAGGTAAAAAATAAAAAGAAAAGAGGTGACGAGGCCAAGCAAAACTGCTTCAAGTTGATTGTATGCGAAAAAAAAAAAGTGTGAAAAAAGCAACCCAAGAACATATAAAGGAAGCACGAACAGGGGGAAGGGGGGACGTGAAAAAGAGTATCTGTGGCACTGCCAACACCATTAGGCGTCGATCGGGGAGGTAAGCTCCTTGCGCTTCGGGGTGGAGTCCGCAAAGGCGATGGGTTCGTTTGATGAGCTGAAGCTGCCGTCCGGCATGTCCAGCATGGTGCGGATTTTCGCCATGGTCTCTTCGTCAATCTTGTCGGGGCGGAGGTTCTTGATGGGCAACGTAAGGAGGAAAGCCCATTTGGCTGCCATGAAGACGCCCGTCATGGAGCAGAAGTAGCTGTCGCCCTTCCAATTCTGGCGCTTCTGCAGCCCTCGCGCGAAGAGCCAGAGACCAACACCAAGGGCGGCGAGAAACAGAGCGAAGAAGAAGGTCTGCCACAGGGCGCGCTTCCAGCTCGCAACGGGAAACATGACGTACAGCTTCTCGGTTGGCATCAGGAACTGCCAAAGGCGGACCAGAATGAGGGCAATGGTGAGGGAAAAGCCACCGGAGGCCCAATAGTTATCGTAGAGCATGATGAAGAGCACCACGCCGGACACATACGCGCACGCGAAGACGATGTACGACAGCGCCCGGAGGTTGAAAAGGAGCTTCTTCTTTTCTTCGGGGGTCATGGTTTCGTGTTTCGTTTGTGTGTGCTTGCGTGTGTGTGTGTGTGTGTGTGTGTGTGTGTGTGTGTGTGTTCTTGGTCTGTTCTTGTGTGTTGGGTCGGAGAGGTGAGGATCTTCGCAACGTCAAAGACGTCAGTAAAGAAAGAGGGAGAGGGGGAAAATGTTACTTGAAAATAGAATTACTGGGTATTTCTTCTTCGGTGTTAGAATGAAACTTTGGGAACGATGTAGAAAAAAAAAAAAAATGCTTGAAGAAAGGCGCAGAGAGGGATTGAGAGAGGAGAAGTCCGTCGTTGCCTGCAGGGCGCGACGTGACCGATCGCTCGTACAACAAATGAAGACTGAGAAAGAGGGGTGAGAGTGCAGAAGAGGTAAGGGAAGAAGGGGAGAGAAGAGCTGTTTTCCCCTTTTGCTTGCTCGCAACTTCCTTCATTGGGTTCAATCTCGCAATAGCGCCACACGAGTGTGCGGAAGAGAGGGTGACTGACACTGGACAAACAGCAACCCGTTGTCCTTTGAATCGGCCGTTCTACGAAATGATGAACACACCAAAACAAACGATAAAGAAAAAAAACAAAAAAAAGGAAGCAAATCTCGTTTTCAGGCACCGACATAATTGGCAGGCAGGTGCGGCTCAATAGGAGGCTAATCGTACTTCCGCACAATGTCCTCCTCTGCAACACTGCGAGCCGCAACAAAAAAGAAGTCGCTCAGGCGATTCACGTAAACAGTTGCCTGGCGCAGGTGGTCCGTGTACTGTTCAGCGCGTGCTTCGCGTACAGCAATCATACATCGCTCCGCGCGCGGCAGGTAGTGCGGCACACGTGCAGCTGGGCGGAGGCCATGTTACCCCCGCCGGGCAGAATGAAAATACGGAGCGGCTCCAAACGCGCATCCATCGTGTCAATCATCTTCTCCATTTCCATCGTCTTCTCCGGGAATCGGTAGCCCTCCAGGAGCTTCACAATGGAGTGTTCGGCGCCTTTCTCCTTGAACTGCTGCGCCGCAGGTGTCGCCACGACAGTGCCCGCGTTTAGCAGTTCCTGCTGCATCTCCTCGAGCGTCGCCATCAGCTCAATCTCGCCCTTCTGCTGCGTCGCCATGTCCCGCAGCATCGCGCGGGCAAGCCCGACGTGGCTGCTCAGCTCATCCACAGCGCCCAGTGCGTCGAACACGACGTCCGTCTTCTTGCGACGTTCACCTGTGAAAAGCGCTGTTGTGCCCTTGTCGCCCGTCTTGGTGTACACGACGCTGTGGGGAACTTCACCGCCAGACGCAGCGCCGCTCTTTCCGCTGCCGGTGGCGCACTGACGAAGTGCGTGGAAGACCGCTGGAGCCGCCGCTGACGGCATCCGCGTAGACAGCTTCCGGACTCCGAGCAGGCTAGCACAGCGCATGATTTACTGTGTAGGATGGGAGGGGTATATCGATCTTGTTGTAGCTCAAGAGATGTAAAATAATGAATAAAAAAGGATTGTATTCACGGCTACAGGAATCTTTTTTGTGCGCGATGACGTTATCGTTTTGTTCGAGTTTAATCGGTGTTTGTGGTGGTCGCAAGTTATGAAGCGCAAAGTAATAAGCCTATAACACTGAGAGGAAGCCAACCGCGAACAAGTGATCAGTACGCGAGCAACGATGCCTACAGGGTCCCTCACTTGGGTTCGGACGGAAACAACACCCTTTCTTTCTGCATTCGCTGACACATTTGGCTCCGCATGTCTGCTTTTACCGTTGCGTTGTACCTGTAAACAGGCACTGTTTCCATATGTGTGTGTGTGTGTGTGTGAAAGTTACAGAAACGCTTCTGCGACTCCGTGTGGGGGGGGGGGGAACAATGATTGTCCAGACAGTCCTACTGGTACGCCACGTCCCCGAAGCGCGTGTGATTGCCTCTGCCTCAATCCTTCCGGCGACGAGACGCGGGAACGTTTATGTGGCCGTACGGGCAATGCCTGCACCCGGAGCCACAGCACCGGCCGCGGCGAAGATGAGAAAGTCGTGTGAAGACGGTGTAGCCAAGGTCAGGGTCGATGTACGTTTCCTCGCCGTTGGCCACCGCGGCTTCGTGCAGCTGCATGGTGCTAGGAGGGACTCCTTTTCGTTGCTGTTAGGTCCCTCCAATGGAGAGCTTCTTGCACGTGGTAGGCCGCCGGCGGCAGCGATGCGACGAGACAATGGGGAACCAGTCCCAGACGACGACGACGCGTTGCGTTGTTTGCCGCCGCCCCGCGTCAGCGCAGTGGCAAAGGGCCGCCGGAGCATCTTTAACGTCGGTCGGACTACCACCGAACGACGGCGTGGTGCTCAAGGTTCAGCCTTCGTTGTTTGCTTTGCTGTCGTTGCAGTCCTTTAAAACGGGAAAGTGGGAAGGAAACAATGAGGTGGAATCCCGTAGAAGATGTACAAGGCGTGTCAGCGTGTGCCGCGCAGCGTCACGGTTCGCATTCCAAAGAGCTCGTCTCTCTCCGGGGACGAGTACGGTGAGAGTAACAAAGAGTGCTTGCTTCATGTTCTCTGGATCCACGACAATAGCTAACGACCTGCGTTCGCAAAGCCGGAGAGAGGAGGAGGAGAAATGCATAAAGTCGCCTTGCGGAACAAACAGGATCGAGGCACGGTAAGGAAAAGTGGATAGTAAGGGATAGGATAGCAGAAACTAAAAAGCGGGCGTGGCTTCGCCAAGCAGGAAGTTAATCGTACTTCCGCACAATGTCCTCCTCTGCAACACTGCGAGCCGCAACAAAAAAGAAGTCGCTCAGGCGATTCACGTAAACAGTTGCCTGGCGCAGGTGGTCCGTGTACTTCTCCTCATGGGTGTCACCGACAGCAATCATACATCGCTCCGCGCGACGGCAGGTAGTGCGGCACACGTGCAGCTGGGCGGAGGCCATGTTACCCCCGCCGGGCAGAATGAAAATACGGAGCGGCTCCAAACGCGCATCCATCGTGTCAATCATCTTCTCCATTTCCATCGTCTTCTCCGGGAATCGGTAGCCCTCCAGGAGCTTCACAATGGAGTGTTCGGCGCCTTTCTCCTTGAACTGCTGCGCCGCAGGTGTCGCCACGACAGTGCCCGCGTTTAGCAGTTCCTGCTGCATCTCTTCGAGCGTCGCCATCAGCTCAATCTCGCCCTTCTGCTGCGTCGCCATGTCCCGCAGCATCGCGCGGGCAAGCCCGACGTGGCTGCTCAGCTCATCCACAGCGCCCAGTGCGTCGAACACGACGTCCGTCTTCTTGCGACGCTCACCTGTGAAAAGCGCCGACGTGCCTTTGTCGCCCGTCTTGGTGTACACGACGCTGTGGGGAGCCTCCTGGGTCGGTCCGTCTTGCGGTACCCCAGCTTCCCCCTCAACCGCCAGTAGGGCCGACGCGCGCGCTGCAGCGCCGCTGGCTGTCGCGGATGGAATCGCTTTGGGTCGATTCCCAGGAACGTTGATGTGGCCGTATGGGCAATGGCGGCACCGACAACCGCAGCAGCGGCCTTTGCGAAGGTGGGCCAACCGAGTGAACACTGTAAACCCCGTGTCCGGATCAATGTAGGTCTCTTCGCCTCGTGCAACCGCTTCTTCGTGCATGGCGATGACGTCAGGTGCGAGTGTGCGCTCAATGTCATTCGTGCCTGTGAAGGTGGGCGTCGCGCGGGTTGCCAGTGGGCGCTTGCGGACCGGCAACTTCACCGGCGAGAGAGGAGTTTCCTTCGGAGTCGCGCTCCGCCCTCCAGCCAGTGCGCGGTCTCGGTTAAGTAGGATAATCAGCGAAAGCAAACCGCCAGCCGACGCGAGGGCGGCAAAGGACGCTACAAAGGACGCAATGGTTGCGGTGTCAGGCATTTTCCTTGTGTCACGCTCCCTCAGTGATACAAA
>NW_026094407.1:0-5114 GCF_024586455.1 Bactrocera neohumeralis | reverse complement strand
GGGCAGGCTCCCCCAAAAGACCATGGACAGTCATAAACGAGGCCTACGCGCACACGGTGAGGGCACGGAGAGATACAGTAGCAGCAGCAGCAGCAACGGGAGAGCAAGCGCCCCCTCCTGCAGCCGACGCGCACGGCGACCGCGACGAGGTTGAAAAAGGTAGCGCCGCCACTGCCGCCCGTGGACTTCTTCTACTTTGCGGAGAGCTTCGAGGGCGACTACGCGCCGCTGGCACCAATACGAGGCAGCGAAGCGCACGGTGGGCAGCTGGAGCTCGCCGCCTCTCCGGACCCCGGCACAGGGAAGCACAAAACGACGAACAGGGAGCCGGCGATGCATATTAGTACGGCGGGAGGAAGTGAAGGCTTCACCAAGGAGTGGTCAAGGAACGAGGATTACCTGCGCGAAGTCCTTCACACGGGTCCCGTCGCTAGCCGAGCCGGCCGCTGCGGCGGGACGATTGTGGTGTCGCCGGCGATGGCACACAACGCCAAGTCGCTGTTGGAAGCACGGCAGCGGCTGTACAAGACGTGAGCTGCTCCTTTCCTCCAGCGCCTCCTCTTACAGCTCCTACACTTCTTCAGCGCCACCGCGACGGGCGACGGCGCAGTACGCGGCCAACGTGTCTTTTCCTCCCGACTGGGCTTTGACGTGCGTGCAAAGATTGAAAACGAAGTCATCTGCAGTGTGGTGGTGAGGCGGCCGAGGAGGCGATCCTGCAGAGCATGCTGCGAGACCTCGAGCGGGAGCTGATTGCTGCCTCGTTGCGAAACGAAATTGAACACGTCAGCGCCAAGTCGCGCGCACGCGGCGACGTGCTCAAGGCTGCACCGGCCCCGGCAACGGCAGAGAGCACAACGGACCCACACACGGTGACGAAGAGGTCTGGAAAACAGTCTCTCGAAGACGCAATTCTCGAAAAGCTCCTCCTTGACCCCTCCTGTTTCGTGCGTCATCCGAAGACGAAGTACCAGACACTCAGAATGAGCTGGTCGTTGAGGCCATTGAACGCGCACTCGCAGGAAAGGTAGCAACAGCCGCGGAGCCTGCCCCTCTCCCAGTGCCGCTGCCGCTGAACGTCAGTCGGCAGCTTCCGCTGGTACGGCGGGCGTCAACCCCACGGACTCCAACAGGAAGCGGTGCTGCCGCAGCCACTTGTGGAGGGAAGGAGACGGAGCACGTAACCATCAGCGTGCCGTCCGCCCCCCGACCCGGATTGGGTCAAGGACGAAAAGGCGGTGGGCGACGAGGACAAGAAAGCCACCGGCCCTGCAGCCGCTGCTCTCCCCTCCTCCCCTTCTCGAGGGTTACACCCCGCCGCAGCAGAGCCAACGGAGGCCGCGGGGAGCGTCGTTAGCGGAGCTGGGCACGCCACAAGTGCTTGCTCAGTCCTGCCTTGTAACCGAAAGCAACGGCCGTAACACGGTGAAGGTGGTGCTGGACGTGGCCCCTCTTTGGGGCAGAGTTTCAAAAACACGCGCGGGCGGCGGCGCTTCCAGCAACCGCAACGTCTGGGAGAAGAGGAGTCGCGCGCGCGTACCACCGACGAAGATTTGCGCGATGTCATTGTTGAATCAGTCACCGTCGTGCCCAGGCAAGCGGCCGCTCCGGCAGAGAAAGCACTCTCTGTTGTCCCGCAGGTAAGCGAAAAAGGACGCGCAGCCTACCTTGGGTTCCGCTGTCCGTGCCCACGCAAGTGCAGGGACCGCAACAAGTCCAAGGGCCGATACCGGCGGCCACGACGGAGGAGAGCTCCTCCGGCCCGTCGAGCACAGACGCCCCCTCGCTCCACGCGCTCCTAGAGCAGCACAACACCGGCCTCCTCCGCGAGCTCACACGGGCAGAGGAAGACAGGAGGTACCTCATGGAGGAGCAGGAGGAAGGACAACGCGAGACGCTGTTCGCCGTGCACCACTGGGCCTGTGAGTCCCTCGCACGCCAGCAGCAACAACAACAACAGGAACAGGGAACAGCAGCAGCAACAACAGGCAGCAGCACGAGACGGCGGACGTCACGTCCCAGTCCTCCACTCCTCCGCCTCCACTTTCCCACGTCCCCGAGACGGCAGGCGAGGCGGGCGTGGGAAAGCCTCCGACCTCGCGACCCCGTGACGCGATTCATCTTTGAGTGGCTGAAAGACTACGGGGACAAGGAGGAGGCGATGCGGCTGAAGCAGCAGCAACAGCGGGAGGCTGATGACTTCATCGGCGACCTGAACGCCGCCGCAGCGGCCGCCGAAGCACCGCTGGGTGTGCATGCGGGCGCGGAACCCAGTGCGCCTGGCAACCTGCCGACCACACCGACATCTGTGACCGCCTCTGACTCATGGCTCTCTTCCACCAACCCAAGCAGCTACGAGCCGGCCGGCAATCACCGCTTTCTTCGGGGCCCCGAGGCCCCTCCAGGTTTTTTTCCCGCCGCTCGCTACGCCCCGATGAGCAGGACAGACGCCACGTTGGTGGCGCCAGTGCGGTATCAAATGCGGACGCGCGTGGGTGCAAGAGACGGCGCGCGTCAGCCCTCCGAGCAACGCTACGTCCCGTCGCAGGCGGATACGCGGCCGCGCCGGCCTGTACTTGACGCAGGTGCCGCCGCGGCCGCCTCAAGCACCTCCTCTTCCTCACTCGCCACGACGCGCTACACCAATTCGTTGGCTTTTGCGTCGGCCACCCGCAGCCGCGACCGCACGGCTGCCGCGAGGACAGCGAAGACGGCGGCGCCTTCCGCCCTCCGGGCAGCCGTGGCGGCGCGCAGGTCTTCTACAGCACACCTGACAGCTCGTCACGCAGAGGCACCACGCGGCACACACTGCCGTTGCAAACCTCGTCCTCTTCCTCGTCGTCAGCTTCGCGGCTTTTAGACCGCCGCGCGGCAGCGACAACGGCAGTACGCTGCAGGAGGTGCGGCAGCCACCACAGGTACGCATCCACGAAGGCATGAACCCCACTGGCGGCAGCGGCGCTAGCAGGGCGTGGCCGCACTTCACGAGCTCAGCGATGCTTGCCGAAGAGGTGCGCCGCGTGCAGGACGTGGCGAGAGCACGCACTGGACAAGAACCGGCGGCAACTGCTACCTTTGAAAGCGCCACCCTACCGCATTCCATGACGTCGCCGGTCCCTCCCGCTGCCCCAGCAGAGCAACCCCAGCGGCAACTGTGGTGGTAAGGTCGACAAAGAGACAGGAAACAAAAGAAAAATGGCTGATTCAGCAGTAGATTCGTTCGCTTGTGCTCTTCCAACCAGTTTCCGCGTCAGTGAGTTTTCATTTTTGTTTTTCTTTTTTTTTTTCTTTGTTTTAGACTCACACACAAATCAAAAAGCGAAAAAAAACGCGTGTGGTTTTTGTTGTTGTCAGCGTTTTTTTTTTTTTAAACGCAGAAGTATTTGTGTTTTGCGAAACTCCACAAATGCAGAGCAAACTGAAGTCTAACTTTATGAATTGTTTTGCCCTCTCCCCCCCCCCCCCTTTCTCATTTTGGTTCTTAACGCTTTCTGCAAGGCCTAGACTAAATCAATTGGTTTTTCTTCTTTTTTTTCTGACTCTCTCTCTCTCTCTCTGCGCATTTAGACGAACCACAAGAGTAGCGGTTCTGTCTTCTTATTCACCCACAGGTCTTTCTAGAAAAGCAACAAACACACACACAATAATAAAAAAAAAAAAAAAAGACCGTCAAGGTGGGTGTGAGACACACCCCTTTATTACACTTCACGAAGGGGAGGTCCTACTCCCTGCACACCCTTTCTTACCACCCAATTGCGCAACATAGAATTTCTCTCCTGACGGGAGGGTCATAGAAAGAATAGAAAAAAGAAAAAAAAGAAAAAAGGAAAGAGAAGATGCCACGCAGGAAAGGGAGTGGTTCCTGCAGAGACGTTCAACGTGTTTGAAGACACAGACAGCACCTCCTCCTCTTCCTCCACCTCCTCCTCGGATGGTAGCAAAGAAGGAGGCGCTGTTGGTGGTCCTGCACGCGCAGACGCCAGCCAAAGAAAGGGTGCGCGGCGTGGAACCTCACGCGAGGCCGGCCGTGTCGCCGCTGTGCAACGCTACTTCACAGAAAAAGGTGCGCTGCAGTTTGCTGGCAGTCACGTGTTTGTGCAGGGATTGGCGGATGAGAGAGGGCACACCACAGCAGAGGCGACCATTCTTCCTCCTCTACCGCCGCCCCCGCGCGACGTGATCTTTCTCGCCGCCACCCCCGCCCCGGCGAAGCTCACCGCCCCGGTACTGACGGCGCTGGAAACAGAGGAGGACGCTATGGGCGTCTCGCAGCCGCCGACGCGGAAGGAGAAGATGTTCCGACACATGGACGCGGAGATGGCCGCCAGGGTCGCGGGACTGCGGCCCATCCGAGGGGGCAGTGCAGGCACGACCTCAGTTGACCTGCTCAACACCTTTGCCATGCCAACGCACACGGTCCCCGCGAGTGTGGTGGAGGATCAACGGCGTCGGCGTCGGAAAGAGAAAAAGGAAGAGGAGAAAGCGGCGAGGAACGCGATTCAACCTTCACAAGCCGCAAGGTGGGAGGAGCGCAACGAAGGAGCAAACCAGAGAAAAAGGAACCGAAGCTTCCCCGGCGGCCCCAGTCTCGCTGCAGCCCACCACCGCTACGTCGACAGAGACGCGGTTGAGCATCGGCTCCGGCAGCCTCTCGGGCCTTGACGGTAGTCCATCCAAGGAAACGAAAAACGCAGACACCGTACGAGGGGTCACCGCTGGAACAACAGCAACAACGGCGGCGGCGACCTTGGACAGTCAGCGTGGCGGCAGCGCCGCAAGAGAACACAGTCGTCTTTGCGCAGTCAACGGGAAAGACGCACAACGATGCCGTCGAAGAGGAAGAGGAGGAGGACGCCGACAGCTACGCAAGCGACGAGGCGTACTGGCGGCAATTGGAGGCGGAGCGCTACGGGCGTCTGTCCTCCGGGCGGAGTCGTTGCGGCGGCGGCTGACGTTGGCGCCGCCGACGGTGTTGTGCCGCCCCTCCGCGCGCATGTGTACATCGAAGAGGGAATGGAAAGCTCCTCGACCATGAGCAACACGCGCTGCTCCAGGCTCGTCGCGCCGCCCAGAGCGCGGCGGAGCAAGAGGGAGGAGCGACTGCGTCGGCGCGC
>NW_026094406.1:0-2416 GCF_024586455.1 Bactrocera neohumeralis | reverse complement strand
AATTTTAAAACTCAGGGGTTTTTTTTTTGTCAACCAGGGGTGAAGAAATTTAAATTTAAAAAATTTAAAGCCACCTGTCGACTGTTTAATATGTATATACAAAAAAATTGACTTATACCTGCATAGAGATTGTCGAATTCTTCCAAACGCACTGCCGTTATGGCTTTATATCAACTTCAGTAAGATGACGAAGGTAAATTAACTTAAATTGTTAAACAATGATTTAAGGCAATTCAATATCGAGGCTAAATGTGAAAAAAGAGAATCGTTTTCACCGAATATAAGAGTGTCAAATTTTCCAAATGCACTCCCCTTATGGTTTAAAAACTAAAAGATGAAGAAAGAAATTACCTTAAATAAGTTTAATTTTTGATGAAACCCCAATATCGATTTTAAATGTTATATAAGAAAATGGACTAAATACCTGAAATGTTTGTAATTCTTCCCAAATGCCTGCCGTTATGCTTTATGTCAACTTCAGTTAAATTAATAATTTAAAGCAACTCAATATCGACTGCTAAATGTGTATATACAAGAAAATCGACTTTGTACCTGATTATAAGATTGTCGAATTCTCCCAAATGCACTGCCGTTATGACTTTATGTCAACTTCAGTAAGATGAAGAAGGTAAATTAACTTAAATATGTTAAATTAATGATTTAAAGCAACTCAATATCGACTGCTAAATGTGTATATACAAGAAAATCGACTTTTTACCTGAATATAAGATTATCGAATTCTTCCAAATGCACTGCCATTATGGCCTTATTTCAACTTCAATAAGATGAAGAAGGTAAATTAACTTAAATATATTAAATTAATGATTTAAAGCAACTCAATATCGACTGCTTAATGTGTATATACAAGAAAATGGACTCTATACCTGAATATAAGATTGTCGAATTCTTCCAAATGCACTGCCGTTATGGCTTTATGTCAACTTCAATAAGATGAAGAAGGTAAATTAACTTAAATATGTTAAATTAATGATTTAAAGCAACTCAATATCGACTGCTAAATGTGTATATACAAGAAAATCGACTTTTTACCTGAATATAAGATTGTCGAATTCTTCCAAATGCACTGCCGTTATGGCCTTATGTCAACTTCAGTAAGATGAAGAAGGTAAATTAACTTAAAGATGTTAAATTAATAATTTAAAGCAACTCAATATCGACTGCTAAATGTGTATATACAAGAAAATCGACTTTATACCTGAATATAAGATTATCGAATTCTTCCAAATGCACTGCCCTTATGGCTTTATGTCAACTTCAGTAAGATGAAGAAGGTAAATTAAATGCATTACAAGAGAATCGACTTTTTACCTGAATATAAGTTTGTCGAATTCTTCCAAATGCACTGCCGTTATGGCCTTATGTCAACTTCAATAAGATGAAGAAGGTAAATTAACTTAAAGATGTTAAATTAATGATTTAAAGCAACTCAGTATCGACTGCTTAATGTGTGTATACAAATACACTGCCGTTATGGCTTTATGTCAACTTCAGTAAGATGAAGAAGGTTAATTAACTTAAAGATGTTAAATTAATGATTTAAGGTAATTCAATATCGACTGCTAAATATGCATATAGAAGAACATCGACTTTATACCTGAATATAAGAATACCGAATTCTTCCAAATGCACTGTCGTTATGGCTTTATGTGAACTTCAGTAAGATGAAGAAGGTTAGTTAACTTAAATATGTTAAATTAATGATTTGAGGCAATTCAATATCGACTGCAAAATGTATATATACAAGAAAATCGACTTCATGAATATAACGTTGTCGAATTCTTCCAAACGCTGTTATGGCTTTACTTCAATAAGATGAAGAAAGTAAATTAACTTAAATGTCTTTAACTAATGATTTGAAGAAACTCAATATCGATTGTTAAATGTGTATATAGAAGAATATCGACTTTATACCTAAATATAAGAAGGTGGAGTTCTTCCAAATGCACTGCCGTTATGACTTTATGTCAACTTTAGTAAGATGAAGAAGGTAAATTAACTTAAATATGTTAAATTAATGATTTAAAGCAACTCAATATCGACTTCTAAATGTGTATATACAAGAAAATCGACTTTATACCTGAATATAAGATTGTCGAATTCTTCCAAATGCAATGCCGTTATGGCCTTATGTCAACTTCAGTAAGATGAAGAAGGTAAATTAACTTACAGATGTTAAATTAATGATTTAAAACAACTCAATATCGACTACTAAATGTGTATATACAGAAAATCGACTTTAACCTGAATAAAGTTTGCCAAATTCTTCCAAATGAACCGTTATGGTTAAAACCCTAAAAGAAAGTAATTAACTTATATGTTAAAAATGTTTAACAACTAATATCGTGAAAGTTACAAGAAAATCACTTAACCTTTGAGTCTTTTCCAGCCAGTTACC
>NW_026094405.1:0-4774 GCF_024586455.1 Bactrocera neohumeralis | reverse complement strand
ATCATTTTTTTATACATTTTATTTATTTCAAGATAATGTTTTAACATTTTTTGAAAATTCATTTTTTCTTGATTTAAAATTTAATTTCAAATTTTATAATTTTTAATAATAAATATATGATATGAAAATATTTCTTTAGGCGTAATAATATAAATATTTCACTTAATTTAATACAATTCCATTAGCACATATATTTTATGTGTAATAAGAATAGTTTAAAGAAAGTTAAAATATTCTTTCATATGCTACTTGTTAAGTATAGAATTTAAATTTCGTCTATTGTTTTAATAAAATAAAATTTATTCATATAAACCAACTGTAGCCAGGTACCAGGAATAAAAAAACCCACAAATTTACGTATACAAATTGTTTACTAAAATACAAGTATAAATTCTCCTCATACAAGTACTAAATGAAAAATTTAATATAGTAGAAAAGCATATTTAATTAAATATAATGAAATATATAGAGATATAACAGATATTAACTAGTTTTCACTAATAAAAAAGTTTCATATAAGTACTAACTTATAAGAATCATACAAGTAATCATTTTTCATATAACAAACTCGTGGTACTTTGATCAAAGCTTTGCATCAAAAAACCCAATACCATAAAGATATATAAATATACCCAATATAATGGCTAAGCAATGAATGATACGTTGCACTTAATCAAGTAAGTGAACAATAAGAGTAGTGGTATTTCATTGATATATAACCGGAAATTATATCGCCAACATGCTACACCTCTTATGTCTCCTTTACACTGCCAGACTGAGTCAAGCTCAACAGGGTCTTCTTTCCCCGCTAATTATTCCAAGCCCGTTCCCTTGGCTGTGGTTTCGCTAGATAGTAGATAGGGACAACGTCCATTGTGTTTACGTGGGCACCCGCTGACGATAGCCTTACTCAACGGCGCTCAAAAAGCACAGCGGATCAAATCAATGCGTTGATCAGCGCCTGAGAATGCTAAGCATTTTCGGTACCAATTGGCGTGGAATGGAAATACTAAGCACCTTGTAGGGCTCGGGCCCATCTAAAACCTCTGCCGTTTTAAAGGTCCGTCACCCGGTTGCAATGCAACTCCACATTCAACCACAAAGTCAGTTCTTCCCTGATTTGGGTTTTAATTCACAAACCACCACGATGCTCCCCGAGAGGCCAGTCCACATGAGCAGGTTGAGTTACCTCCAAGGGCTCCTGCTCCCAGTGGTACCAGAATTAAGTCTCCGGTCAGATCTCGTTGGCGCAACTACTACTAGTTGAGCTTCCTTACAGTTCTGGACTGGTGGCCAGGGGTTGGACCATACATTCATCATGGAGCTGGAATTACTGCGGCTGCTGCACCAGACTTGCCCTCAGCCAGGTCCTAGTTAAAGGATTTAAGTATAATCATTCAATTACAGGGCCTCGGATATGAGTCCTGTATTGTTATTTTTCGTCACTACCTCCCCGAACTGGGCGTGGGTAATTTACGCGCCTGCTGCCTTCCTTAGATGTGGTAGCCGTTTCTCAGGCTCCCTCTCCGGAATCGAACCCTGATTTCCCCGTTACCGTTGCAACCATGGTAGTCCAGATACTACCATCAAAAGTTGATAGGGCAGATATTTAGAAAGATCTGTCGTCGGCGAGAACATACGATCTGCAAGTTATCTGAGTTCAACCAACCATAACGATCTTGTCGATCGCTTGGTTTTAGTTTGGCTGTGTAATAAAGCCACGTCAAAAGGTCGTGTTTATTTTGCATGTATTAGCTCCAGAATTGCCACAGTTATCCAAGTAAATGTTAACATCTATGGAACCATAATGATATAATGAGCCTTTGCGGTTTTTTTGAATTGCTTGTACTTAGACATGCATGGTAATCTTTGAGACAAGCATATAATAACTTTCGGCAGGGATCAACCAGAATATTATATTATTTTTATATAATATGTTTTTATATTATATAAAATTTTAAATGATTTTCTTACTTGAAAATTACTAATACACAAAATATAAAAAGACATCATATACACATATATAGACAAAACTTTATTTACTTTTTATATTTTTCCGGACTTTTTTTTATACTCTCGCAAATAAAGTTGCCAAAGAGAAGTATTATAGTTTTATTCACATAACGGTTGTTTGTAAGTCCTAAAACTAAAAGTCAGATATAGGGTTATGTATACCAAAGTGATCAGGGTGACGAGTAGAGTTGAAGTCCGGATGTCTGTCTGTCCGTCCGTCCGTCTGTCCGTCCGTCTGTCCGTCCGTCACGTGCAAGCTGATAATTTTAGTAAAAATTGAGATATCATGATGAAACTTGACGTATTTTTTCCATAAGAAGGAAATTGAAGATGGGGAAAATCGGCCCCCTGCCACGCCCAAAAATGGGGAAACCAAAACCTTAAAAATGTCATAACTAAAAAAATAAAAAATATTAAAAAGGGAAATTTAAAAGGATCCCATTGGAAGGCAATTTTTAGAAAGTTTTTGGAAGGGCAATTTTCCCCTACTAAATTTTTGAAATCTCGGAAACATTAAGCACCAACCCAAAATCTAGGATTTCCTTCAGGATTTTAATCATACAGTTCAAAAAGGAAGAAATCGGGCAAAACCACGCCCCCCCCCCCCATACAAAAGAGCGAAAATCATAAAAAATGTTTTAAAACTAACAAAAAAAGCGAAAACTAAAAAAGGGAAAGACAGAAGGAATGCCCCGGCTTTTTTAAAAAAAGAAAAAGGGCGGGCCACGCCCATTTTGGACCAAAAACCATATCCAGGGGAAATACTAACCAAAATTTAAAGAAATTTATCAAATTTCTTAACCCCTGATGACATGGAAAAATGGGGAAATGGGTTTACAACCACGCCTTCCAATATAACGCTTTTAATTCCATCTGATGCCTTTTCTGAAGTATATACATTAGGGAAACCCAAAGATGATGCGGGAAAAAAACTTTTAAAAAATAGGTATTTGGGGATCCCCTTTTGGAAAAAATTGTTGATCGACTATAACTTTTCAAGGTCCCCGATATCGAACACAAGAACCAGTGCCCAACCTTTAAATAACCTAGTTTTTCACCGAAAAAATGGAAATTTTCATTTTTTTCTTAATTTAAAGGGGATCATTTTCTTCTCGCAATAAAGGGAAAAAGGTATTCCATTATCCCTTTTTCATGGGAGAAAATGTTTGGTGACACCCGCTTAGCCCTTCATACTTGTTTTTATAAAGCTTTAATATTTATTGATTGCTATATTATTCTGAACCCATATACTATTTTTCCATATATTGCTTATTTCTCTTTGAAAATTTTTAATATATATATTAAATATGGGATTTTCTTATATTCTCTTCTTTCAGTCCAATTAATTGTATACGACGTTTGGTTTGTTATGTATTGTTATGTTGCAATACGATTGCTTTTTATGTTTTTGCGTTTGTATCGTGAAAAGAATTTTCGTTCTCTATAAATAATATTATTTAATTATGTAAGAACGATATTTATTCTTATATTAATAAACTTTCAAATAATATCATTTTTATACATTTTACTTTATTTCAATGCATAATGTGTATAGATCATTTTAAGAATATATATATTTTTCTTTGATTTGAAATTAAAATTTCAAATTCAAGTATATTTATTTTCAATAATAAATATGATATGAAAGTATTTCTTTGATAAACTAATATAAATATTTCACTTAATTTAATACAATTCCATTAGCACATACATTTTATGTGTAATAAGAATAATTTAAAGAAAGTTAAAATTCTTCATATGCTACTTATTATATAGAATTTCAAATTTCGTCATATTGTTTTAATATAACAAAATTTGTCTATATAAACCAACTGTGGCAGGTACCAGGAATAAAACCTACAAATTTACGTATACAAATTATTTACTAAAATACTTATAAAAATAAAATTTTCATATAAGTACTAAGTCCATAAAGTCATACATTAAAAAATTCTCATACAAGTACTAAATGAAAAAATTTAATACTAGAAGCATATTTAATTAAAATATAATGAAATATCGGAGTGATTTTTAAGAGCTTGATAACTTTTAAAAAAAAAATGCATAATAGGGAAACCAATGATGATAGTGAATAAAAGAGCTTTACAAAATACGGTATTTGAGGTATCCCTTATGGAAAAATTGTCGTGATCGGACTATAACTTTTCAAGGTCCTGATATCGAACACGAAGAACTCGGTGCCTAACCTAACATAACCTAGTTTTCACCGAAAATATCGGTAAATCTCTCAGTTATTTTCATGTAATTTAAAGGGGATCATTTTTATACTCCTTTGTTGCTAAAACGGAAAACCAAAATTAAATGTTCGGGGCACCGAACTTTGCCCTTCCTTACTTGTTTTTATAAAGTTTAAATTTATTGATTTTTATATTTTTAAACCCCCCATACTATTTTTTTTTCCCTATTTTCTTATTTTTTTTGAAAATTTTTTTTTTATATATTAAATATAGATTTTCATATTTCTTCTTTCAGTCCCAAAAACCCATGAGTTTTGGGTTTTTTTGTGTTTAGTTTCAAACGATTGCTTTTTTTTGTTTTTTCTTTTTTTCGTGAAAAAATTTTTGTTTCTTTTATTATTTTTTTAAGAACGATATTTATTCTTATAATGCTAAACTTTCCAAAAAAATATCATTTTTTTTACATTTTATTTATTTCAATGCATAATGTGTATAGATCTTTTTTAAAAAATATATAATTTTTCTTTGATTTGAAATTAAAAAAATTCCCTTATATTTTTTTT
>NW_026094404.1:0-10136 GCF_024586455.1 Bactrocera neohumeralis | reverse complement strand
AAACACTCAACTTTGTTTGGATGTACTGCATATATTCTACCAATTGCATCTGTTTGGAAAATGCCAGGATGCGCATGAACTGCTGTTCCTTGTTTACGTCTTTGAAATTTTTTCGGAGACACATTCCATGTGTAATACTGAGGCACTTCAGAATATAACAAAGTTATCGCAAATGTATCAGTTTCGCATAATTTAAAAAAAAGCTGTTAACGTAGTTGCTGGTGGTTGCGCTGCTATTTCCAATAAATTTGCTACATTAAAATAAACACGTTGGTCATTCTCAAGATGTACAGCCACGTGAACAACCGCAGGATATCTTTCCTGCATTGGAAACGACATAATCCTCCAGACAGCTTCATTGCTACTAATATAGCGACTCATTTGATACTGAGTAATTTCATCATATCTATTCTCATCAGCAACACCGAAAATAGCCATATCGCTCCCTTTATTTACATACTTGCAAATATATTTAATGGATTTGACAGAATTACAATATTCCACATTTATATGAGCGTTGAATATTTTCGATAATAATGGACAATACGGAACCACCCAACGATTATCAACTTCAACTTCCTGGTTATGTATTCTAATGGTTGCCGTTTTGCCATTATCATTAGGTGATCTACGTCGATACAACGGATATCCGTCATTGCCCGTTATTGTGTCTGAAGTAAATTGCCTTGGGTATCGTTTCGAACACTTTTCATCAATCATACATGGTGAATTCATATTTAGTTCACCGCACGGTCCATGTATCACGTTTTTAACGACAACTTGAAATAACTCAGGATCAGCAGTGTGTTTAGGAATTTCAGCTGATATAAGATTATCGATTTGATCCGGAGTTACTTTATGTACCAGCCAAATTAGTATATGTGCGTGCGCCAATCCCCTTTTCTGCCATTCAATGGAGTACATATGGCAACGCACCTCCCCAAATACATATAATTTCTCAATTAAATCCATAATTGCTTTACATTTTTGCCGAAAAACACGCGCAGTAATGTCATGACGATCGGTTGTCGACTGTCCTGCAAATAAATTGTTTTTGATGTCATCCCACTGCGGATTACATGTAAATTTAATGAACAGATCCGGTCGACCGTATTTTCTTACATAACACATTGCGTCTTGTGCATATTCGTTCATATTCCGTGGGCTACCAATATACGAAGATGGCAATATAGTTAAACGTCCGATGTCATTAATATTAGCATCATTCGCTATCGCATCTTGCAAATGAATATATTGTTCAGACCTTAATTTTGCTTGGTTGAAACGAATAAAATTAAGACGTTCTGTTTCTATTTTGACGTACATATCAACGATGTACTGATGATATAGTTTACGACATCTCAAGATATAGTTTTGTTCTTGTGGACGAACCATCAATCGATAAGAATAAAAATTCATGGCAATAACTTTTTTTGTACATGTGGCAATAAGTGGAAAATGTGACTTAAGAAATTTCTACAAATGATGAAATGTCAACACACTGAAAATATTATTTACCTGTTCGTGGATCAATCATTGGTATATTTTTTTATTATAGCCATCGTCACCTTTCCAATGCAATATTAGGTATTGTAATGCGTCATAACTACGATGAAGTTCCAAAACACGTTGCAATTCGTAATTTCTACGATGAAGTATAATATCACGCGATTGAAACTGATCACCACGAATTACAATTACAACCTCATCAATTGTCAATGCATTGAATCGCCTTTCATGCTCTCCAAAAGGTGTTCTATCAGCCCTTATTACGATTTTGTGATGATCAGAGGGCATACGATCGAGAGCAATTTTGAACAATTGAACTAATGCTTTATGCTGATGGAAAAACCTTTGTAGCACACAAATAATTTCTCATCTTGTATTCAAAGCAATTGCAGAGCGTTGATCCAATTCACGATTTTCATCACCAATAAAATAAATTTGCAAAAATTGATAATCAGCGTCGGGGTATGGCAATAACGAACCAGCTTGATGATAAATTTGGCCCTGAATCTGCAACATGTATGCAATTTTAGGTATATGTTGCGTAATAATTTTTAAAACTATAGAATACTTTTATGATTCAGATTGATTGGGACAATCCTGTTTAAGTATTTACCTTAAACGTCGGCATAAAATTATCTCTAATAATGTTAGTAGCACCAAAAGAAGTCATTTGAAATACCGAATTGTATTGTTGAATATGACTCAAAAAGAGCTTCGAATTTTCAGAAGTCCCAAAAATTAATGAAGACAATGGTTCGGGTGGAGTTTCTAATGGTGGTAATCTCACTTTGCCATTAGCACAACACATGCCGGGCGTTTCACCTGGAAATTTAGCCGCATCACAATGTGGACATATTGCGTCCATTATTCCAATATATCCGTACATACTGTAATTAATCTGACTGTTATAATTAAAAGCAGCACGCATAATTTCAGGTACAACAGATCTATTTCCTGCATTACGTTCACGCTGCGATGCATTAGTTTGTGCTCGTTGATCTGGAGTCTGTGATCGCCTTTGTAATGCTGTAGCATTTGCATGACGCGTCCGCCGATCTATATTTCCTCGTGTGGGTCGTGGCATTTTTCTTTCAATTAAAAAAGAATAAATTAAATTTAAAAAAAAGCCTACTTTAATAGTGGTACACCATATGTTTTTTCAAATCAGGAAACACATACATTCGTGTAATTCACTTCATCAGTTCAAAACTTACCGTGTTTTGCTCGGAAATTCGCTTTGCGCTATATTTATTTTTTTCACAAATTCACACAAACTTCAATAATTATTAAAAAAAAAATATAATAACTAATGTCATATATTCTCCTAATTTGAATTTTCTTAATGCTAAGAGTTAAAGCTCTATATACCTACAAAAAACAAAATATTCATGTATTTCTCTATGCAAAATAAATGCACCGTAATATAGTTCGATGTCTTTTCAAAGCCTACTTTGTTTGTCGATCTGCCTGCTACATACATACCTACATGTTGATATAAATATAATGCAAGAAAGTTTGTAGGTGGGAATAATAAGTATGCTAGTTAAGACGAAAGTTCATAAATTTTGAGAGCGAAAGAGCGTAGCTAAGTAGGTAACAAATCGTTTAGTAAATGATTAAACTATTATTGATGTATGTATGTTAATATGAAAACGTATAATCCGCTGGCTAAGTGTGATGAATCTGACCAAACAAATGGGTTTTTGGTGTGTTTTTAAAAATAATTTCACCATACATTGAGCGCTTTTCAGCTTTCCAAGTAGGTACGAGTTAAATAAAAAAAATGTAACATATGTGTGGTGAAATTTTTGAAACATTTTGGCCGATATCTCGAGACTCTAGTCACGGAGCGGCATCAAAAATACTCTATACTATAGAAATCATCAACAGCTTCCATTTGCTACCCATATTGTACAAACACATCCTAGGGTTACCCGGGTCCACGTTTTGGCCTATTTCTCGAGACTCTGATATACGATTCTTAAAATTTCAAAACATAAACCATCTACTGAATAATCCAAACAAAGTCTAAAAATTGGGTTTGGATAGGTGAGCCCGTTCTTGAGTTATAAAGTCACAACGAAAAATGGCATTCATTTTTATATATATAGATATTATATAATAATATTATATACATATACAATATACATCACCTAATATACAAAAAACGTATTATCAAAAATAAATAGTAAGCGCTGACAGATATAATAACTAAAATTTAACCATTTTACGAAAACTCAAATATTGTTTCAATATCAGTGCAAGATAACCAAAAAATATAACCACTTTATAACGAAACTCATTATATTTTTTTTATTTTAACGCAGAAAGGAGTACTATGCGAAAGTACTTTAGTCACCCCGGGTATTCGCTCAACCAGGGTTATTTTTTAAAAGCGCGGCCGAAGGCCGCCAACGCAGAAAGGAGTACTACGCGAAAGTACTTTAGTCACACCGGGTATTCGCTCGACCAGGGTTATTTTTTTAAAGCGCGGCCGAAGGCCGCCAACGCAGAAAGGAGTACTATGCGAAAGTACTTCAGTCACCCCGGGTATTCGCTCGACCAGGGTTATTTTTTTAAAGCGTGGCCGAAGGCCGCCAACGCAGAAAGGAGTACTACGCGAAAGTACTTCAGTCACATAAATCACATATTACACATATATGTACATATGTAGAAAGAATTTTTTTATAGTTAATATAGAAAAAAGAATTACGCGAAAAAGCAAACAAAGAAAAATTGTTAAAAATCCTACATATTTGCTATTTAAGATGTGGCAAGGCTTGTTTTCCTCATAATTGTAAACAATCTAACCTTTTCAACGATGAGTGCACTAAGTGATTTTTAAATTAATAAATTTAGGTAAAATATACCAAAATAAAAGTGAAATGTGAACTTATTTCAATGTTTAGAGTGCATATTTAAATATACAGAGTGAAAAACGTGAAAAAATTTAGTGAAACATAGAGAAATACCATGTGTTATTAGTGCAAATTTTTGAACTTTTAATAGTGAATATTTTAAAAAATAAAAGTTATTTTTATATTATTTTTGGCTATTTCTTCTCTGGAGAAGCTCCCCTATCCGCACATACCCCATTTATACGGAAATTCGGTTTTTTTACCCCTCCGCCAAAGTAATCGGTATACACACCAGTTAAGTGACCTGCAGTTTAAAGGTTTATGTTGCAGCCTTGAGGAAATTAAATAGTTAAGAGAATATTCATATGTATACTGAATTCAATTAAGTGAAAAATACACACCGAAGTTACTCTCCGTTATTGAAAAACAATTACACCGTTTAAAATAAAGGATAATAATATACGGTATCTAGTTGTACAAAATTCGAATCTATATATATAAAAATGAATGCCATTTTTCGTTGTGACTTTATAACTCAAGAACGGGCTCACCTATCCAAACCGAATTTTTAGGCTTTGTTTGGATTATTCAGTAGATGGTTTATGTTTTGAAATTTTAAGAATCGGATATCAGAGTCTCGAGAATAGGCCAAAACGTGGACCCGGGTAACCCTAGGATGTGTTTGTACAATATGGGTAGCAAATGGAAGCTGTTGATGATTTCTATAGTATAGAGTATTTTTGATGCCGCTCCGTGACTAGAGTCTCAAGATATCGGCCAAAATGTTTCAAAAATTTCACCACACATATGTTACATTTTTTTTATTTAACTTGTACCTACTTGGAAAGCTGAAAAGCGCTCAATGTATGGTGAAATTATTTTTAAAAACACACCAAAAACCCATTTGTTTGGTCAGATTCATCACACTTAGCCAGCGGATTATACGTTTTCATATTAACATACATACATCAATAATAGTTTAATCATTTACTAAACGATTTGTTACCTACTTAGCTACGCTCTTTCGCTCTCAAAATTTATGAACTTTCGTCTTAACTAGCATACTTATTATTCCCGCCTACAAACTTTCTTGCATTATATTTATATCAACATGTAGGTATGTATGTAGCAGGCAGATCGACAAACAAAGTAGGCTTTGAAAAGACATCGAACTATATTACGGTGCATTTATTTTGCATAGAGAAATACATGAATATTTTGTTTTTTGTAGGTATATAGAGCTTTGACTCTTAGCATTAAGAAAATTCAAATTAGGAGAATATATGACATTAGTTATTATATTTTTTTTTTTAATAATTATTGAAGTTTGTGTGAATTTGTGAAAAAAATAAATATAGCGCAAAGCGAATTTCCGAGCAAAACAACGGTAAGTTTTGAACTATTGAAGTGCATTACACGAATGTATGTATTTCCTGATTTGAAAAAACATATGGTGTACCACTATTAAAGTAGGCTTTTTTTTAAATTTAATTTATTATTTTTTAATTGAAAGAAAAATGCCACGACCCACACGAGGAAATATAGATCGGCGGACGCGTCATGCAAATGCTACGGCATTACAAATCGTTGAAGATCGTTGAGATGAACGAGCACAAGCTAATGCATCGCAGCGTGAACGTAATGCACGAAATAGATCTGTTGTACCTGAAATTATGCGTGCTGCTTTTAATTATAACAGTCAGATTAATTACAGTATGTACGGATATATTGGAATAATGGACGCAATATGTCCACATTGTGATGCGGCTAAATTTCCAGGTGAAACGCCCTGCATGTGTTGTGCTAATGGCAAAGTGAGATTACCACCATTAGAAACTCCACCCGAACCATTGTCTTCATTAATTTTTGGGACTTCTGAAAATTCGAAGCTCTTTTTGAGTCATATTCAACAATACAATTCGGTATTTCAAATGACTTCTTTTGGTGCTACTAACATTATTAGAGATAATTTTATGCCGACGTTTAAGGTAAATACTTAAACAGGATTGTCCCAATCAATCTGAATCATAAAAGTATTCTATAGTTTTAAAAATTATTATGCAACATATACCTAAAATTGCATACATGTTGCAGATTCAGGGCCAAATTTATCATCAAGCTGGTTCGTTATTGCCATACCCCGACGCTGATTATCAATTTTTGCAAATTTATTTTATTGGTGATGAAAATCGTGAATTGGATCAACGTTCTGCAATTGCTTTGAATACAAGATGAGAAATTATTTGTGTGCTACAAAGGTTTTTCCATCAGCATAAAGCATTAGTTCAATTGTTCAAAATTGCTCTCGATCGTATGCCCTCTGATCATCACAAAATCGTAGTAAGGGCTGATAGAACACCTTTTGGAGAGCATGAAAGGCGATTCAATGCATCGACAATTGATGAGGTTGTAATTGTAATTCGTGGTGATCAGTTTCAATCGCGTGATATTATACTTCATCGTAGAAATTACCAATTGCAACGTGTTTTGGAACTTCATCGTAGTTATGACGCATTACAATACCCAATATTGCATTGGAAAGGTGACGATGGCTATAATATAAATATACCAATGATTGATCCACGAACAGGTAAATAATATTTTCAGTGTGTTGACATTTCATCATTTGTAGAAATTTCTTAAGTCACATTTTCCACTTATTTTAAGGTCTACATGTATAAAAAAAGTTAGTGCCATGAATTTTTATTCTTATCGATTGATGGTTCGTCCACAAGAACAAAACTATATCTTGAGATGTCGTAAACTATATCATCAGTACATCGTTGATATGTACGTCAAAATAGAAACAGAACGTCTTAATTTTATTCGTTTCAACCAAGCAAAATTAAGGTCTGAACAATATATTCATTTGCAAGATGCGATAGCGAATGATGCTAATATTAATGACATCGGACGTTTAACTATATTGCCATCTTTGTATTTTGGTAGCCCACGGAATATGAACGAATATGCAAAAGACGCAATGTGTTATGTAAGAAAATACGGTCGACCGGATCTGTTCATTAAATTTACATGTAATCCGCAGTGGGATGACATCAAAAACAATTTATTTGCAGGACAGTCGACAACCGATCGTCATGACATTACTGCGCGTGTTTTTCGGCAAAAATGTAAAGCAATTATGGATTTAATTGAGAAATTATATGTATTTGGGGAGGTGCGTTGCCATATGTACTCCATTGAATGGCAGAAAAGGGGATTGGCGCACGCACATATACTAATTTGGCTGGTACATAAAGTAACTCCGGAATCAAATCGATAACCTTATATCAGCTGAAATTCCTAATCACACTGCTGATCCTGAGTTATTTCAAGTTGTCGTTAAAAACATGATACATGGACCGTGCGGTGAACTAAATATGAATTCACCATGTATGATTGATGAAAAGTGTTCGAAACGATACCCAAGGCAATTTACTTCAGACACAATAACGGGCAATGACGGATATCCGTTGTATCGACGTAGATCACCTAATGATAATGGCAAAACGGCAACCATTAGAATGCATAACCAGGAAGTTGAAGTTGATAATCGTTGGGTGGTTCCGTATTGTCCATTATTATCGAAAATATTCAACGCTCATATAAATGTGGAATATTGTAATTCTGTCAAATCCATTAAATATATTTGCAAGTATGTAAATAAAGGGAGCGATATGGCTATTTTCGGTGTTGCTGATGAGAATAGATATGATGAAATTACTCAGTATCAAATGAGTCGCTATATTAGTAGCAATGAAGCTGTCTGGAGGATTATGTCGTTTCCAATGCACGAAAGACATCCTGCGGTTGTTCACTTGGCTGCACATCTTGAGAATGGCCAACGTGTTTATTTTAATGTAGCAAATTTATTGGAAATAGCAGCGCAACAACCAGCAACTACGTTAACAGCTTTTTCAAATTATGCGTAACTGATACATTTGCGATAACTTTGTTATATTCTGAAGTGCCTCAGTATTACACATGGAATGTGTCTCCGAAAAAATTTCAAAGACGTAAACAAGGAACAGCAGTTCATGGGCATCCTGGCATTTTCCAAACAGATGCAATTGGCAGAATATATACAGTACATCCAAACAATGTTGAGTGTTTTTATTTGAGATTGTTATTAGTTAACGTGAATGGCCCAAAATCATTTCAAGAATTGAGAACAGTCAACGGTCATTTGTGTGAAACATACCGTGAAGCATGCCAACTTTTGCATTTGTTGAAGGATGACGCTCATTGCGATTCAACAATTCATGATGCATCTATTTGGGCTCATCCTCAACAAATACGAATGCTGTTTGCCGTTTTATTATCAACATGTATGCAATCAAATCCACTTGAATTATGGAACAAATATAAACATAACTGGCTGACCCGGCGAACTTTGTACCGCCTAACAGTCAATGAATGTGGTGTTACAGATAAGCAGAACTTTATGATTTTTTGAAAGCAATACAATGAATACATATAATGTTTATAGCGGCCCGGTACGTGTTTCGCTACGTCTGAAGTGAAATATTAAATCAAACTCATTTATAAAAAAATATATATACTTAAGTATAAAATAAAAAATAAAAAATATATATACTGAGTAATTTCATCATTTCTATTCTCATCAGCAACACCGAAAATAGCCATATCGCTCCCTTTATTTACATACTTGCAAATATATTTAATGGATTTGACAGAATTACAATATTCCACATTTATATGAGCTTTGAATATTTTCGATAATAATGGACAATACGGAACCACCCAACGATTATCAACTTCAACTTCCTGGTTATCCACTGCGGATTACATGTAAATGTAATGAACAGATCCGGTCGACCGTATTTTCTTACATAACACATTGCGTCTTGTGCATATTCGTTCATTATCCGTGGGCTACCAATATACGAAGATGGCAATATAGTTAAACGTCCGATGTCATTAATATTAGCATCATCCGCTATCGCATCTTGCAAATGAATATATTGTTCAGACCTTAATTTTGCATGGTTGAAACGAATAAAATTAAGACGTTCTGTTTCTATTTTGACGTACATATCAACGATGTACTGATGATATAGTTTACGACATCTCAAGATATAGTTTTGTTCTTGTGGACGAACCATCAATCGATAAGAATAAAAATTCATGGCACTAACTTTTTTTGTACATGTAGACCTTAAAATAAGTGGAAAATTGACTTAAGAAATTTCTACAAATGATGAAATGTCAACACACTGAAAATATTATTTACCTGTTCGTGGATCAATCATTGGTATATTTATATTATAACCATCGTCACCTTTCCAATGCAATATTGGGTATTGTAATGCGTCATAACTACGATGAAGTTCCAAAACACGTTGCAATTGGTAATTTCTACGATGAAGTATAATATCACGCGATTGAAACTGATCACCACGAATTACAATTGCAACCTCATCAATTGTCGATGCATTGAATCGCCTTTCATGCTCTCCAAAAGGTGTTCTATCAGCCCTTATTACGATTTCGTGATGATCAGAGGGCATACTATCGAGAGCAATTTTGAACAATTGAACTAATGCTTTATGCTGATGGAAAAACCTTTGTAGCTCACAAATAATTTCTCGTCTTGTATTCAAAGCAATTGCAGAACGTTGATCCAATTCACGATTTTCATCACCAATAAAATAAATTTGCAAAAATTGATAATCAGCGTCGGGGTATGGCAATAACGAACCAGCTTGATGATAAATTTGGCCTGAATCTGCAACATGTATGCAATTT
>NW_026094403.1:0-4889 GCF_024586455.1 Bactrocera neohumeralis | reverse complement strand
AAAATATGAATTTGTTTTAAATTCAACTAAGTTATACTTTTATTATTTACTTCATATCAAGTGCTATTGATAGCAGTAAAAATATTGAAAAAAACACAATTCATAAATATTACAAAAACAAAGGTAGAACATACAAGGTCTGTCGCAAAAGAAACATAACTTTTTAAATATAACTGTTTCTGGTGGCGCCACCTATTGGTGGGTATATGAAATAAAAAGTTTGATCTCTTGTTGACATTTCGTAAAAATTTCAAGACAATCGGATAACTGCAATCGATGTTTTCGATCAAAAAGTGACAGCAGCTTTTGGTCATCGGTCGTAAAATGCATTTTGAACCAAGAGCAAATATTAAATTTTGTTTTAAACTTGGGAAAATGTTTACTGAAATATTTCAAATGATGAAAAAAGTTTATGGTGATCAGTGCCTATCCCGTAGTAATGTGCATGAGTGGTTTAAGCGATTCCAAGAAGGTCGTGAGGACCTCTGTGACGATCAGAAGTCGGGCCGACCAAAATCAGTGTTTATCCAAAACAATTTTGATAAAGTGCAGGAATTTATTAAGAATGAGCCGAAATCTTCTTTGTGTTACATGGAAATGGAGTTAAATAGCACCAAAGACTCCATTCATCGCATTTGATGATAGACGGAAGGTGTGCTCCAAGTTTGTTACGCACAAATTGACTGAAGAGCAAAATTGGTGAATCAACACTGTAAGGATTTGATAAGTCGAGAAAGGACATAACTACAAATATTCGATTGTGACTGGTGATGAAACGTGGTGCTTTCAATATGATCCCGAAACCAGACGTCAAAGTGCCGAATAGAAGCATCCAGACCAGCCATCACCGAAAAGAAGTCGTCTTCAGAAGTCAAAAATAAAGACAATGCTGATTTGTTTTTACGATTCCGAGGGTATTGTACACCGAGAGTTCGTCCCACCTGGCCAAACGATTAATGCTGTGTTTTACCTTTGTGTTATGAAGCGTCTTTTGTCACGCATTCGTCGTGCTCGACCACAATACCGTGAGGCAGGGTCCTGGCGCCTGTTGCACGATAATGCGCCGTGTCATCGGTCGACGCTTGTCACTGATTTTTCGACAAAAAACTGTATATAAACCATTAATCACTCACCCTACGTCACCTGATCTGGCACCTCTGTGATTTTTACCTTTTGGAAAACTTCATTTGCCCATGAAAGGACACAGGTTTCAGGACATTTCAGCTATCCAAAAGGGGACGACCGATTTTCTCAAGAGCATTCCGAAAAATGACCTTAAACACTCATTTGAAATGCTAATTGACCGAACTAAACGCTGTATCGAAGCACAAGCACTTTGAAGAAAAAAATTTAACTTTTGAAAAATATTAATTTTTTGTTTTTTTGTTTTTAACAGCCTCTTTCTTTGCGATAGACCTTGTATTATTAGAGGTTTCACAAGTCTCATAAAGTTATAAGTTATAACGATTCGAAAACATAGCATTGAAAATTGTAAATGTGTAAACTCAGTTTTGTATGTAATCCAACAACAATTTTTTAAACAAGTGTAAAAATTTATAATTTTATGATTTTACATGCTTTACGACGGGTTGTGAAATTGCCCCCTATATTTAATTAGGCGTCGAAAAGTGTTTTGTGAACATAGTTCCAGGCCCTCTTCTTTTTCTAGTTAAACGGGCCCAATATTTTCCTTAGCAGTTTTCCATAAGTTTTTCGATTAGATTCAGACCTGGTGATTGCGCTGGGCAAACCACTTCCTTAACACCATGATCTTAAAATCCATTTTTTTGCAAAAAAACCCCGAAGTATGTTTCGGGGTCGCTATCTCGTTGAACGACAAAATACAAGGCGAATTCTATTCAGCATATGGAGTATGACCCTATATAAAATTTTAACGTATATATACCACTAATGAGGTATCCGCATACTCGAGTATGAATTCAACCTAATACTATCTGGCTAATGTTTTCCTTTCATGGGCAAATGCATTTTTCCGAAAAGGAAGAAGTCGCACGGTGCCATATCAGGTGAATACGGAGAGTGGTTAATGGTTAAAATAAGATTTTTGGTCAAACAACACTGTGGAACATTTTTGGGATTATTGTCTGGGGGGTGAGAAATTCCAAGTCAGGGTGATGGTACTAGGTCAGTATAGTAAAACCTCAAAGGGTTTGGCGTGTCTGTATATGTCAGTTTTTTTTTACAGTTTTCACCATGTCCTCCCTTTGTTTCACTACAGTTTGGTGGGTATGGGGGGGGGATCACACTAAATTTGCGAGTTAGTTCACACCTGGGCTTTCAGGAAAGTCCTCAATCTCCCCTTTATCCCACCCAGGGGCTGAGCATTAGTGTTCACAAAAAAATGTAAATAATTTGAGGATTTTTTTTTGTTTTTAACCTTGAAACGCCTCTAGCGGCTAAAGTATTTTTGACCTAGGTGGATCAAAATAAATTGCACCGTTAGGTAATTTAAAGACCTTTTAAAAACAAAAATTTAAAAGGTCATAAAAAAACTGATCCGACACATACGAACACCAAACCCTTTAAGGGTTTACTATACTGACCTGGTACCATCACCCTGACTTGGAATTTCTCACCCCCAGATTAGCTGTTATACTGTGTAATCGGTCACAAGCGTCGATCGAATGTTGGATTCTGAGCAATTTTTGGTCGTCAGTCAATTTGTGCGGAACAACCGTGCACACACCTTTTGTGTTCAAATGTTCGGTCAAAATGCGAAAAATCGTTGTGTTGGAGATATTCAATTTAATTTCCATGAATTTCAATGATGATTTCGGCTGATATTTAATGAACAGTTTCGATGGAATCTCTGGTGATCACGGATTTTGATTTGCCAACATGTTGATCGTCATTTGTTTCACGACCACTTAGGCAATCATCGCCATAAACGTTTTTATCAATTGAATCGTTACGGTAAAAGTTTTACCAAATTTAAAAGAAAATTTAATGTTGGCTCTTTGTTCGAAGCTCATTTTCGCACCGATAACACAAACATACTGACACTTAAAACACAATAACTTCACTTCCAAGCGATGAAATATCATGAAATTTTCACTGGACAATCAATAAAGATAGAATATTCTAACGCACCAGTCAACATATGGATGGCGCCACCAGGGGCGCTAGAAAAAGTTGTTTACTTTGAAACCAACCTTATATTTCGGTCACCAACACCAACTTTGATTTCATTAAAAGACACGCTCAAAGTGAAAGCAGGTGGTCGAATTTTTCAGAACAATAACGTTAGGTGCTTCTTATGATGTTGATGCTAAGTCAGCTTTTGGGAGGATCCTAGTTTTGTGAGTAATCTAAAATGTAAATAATTTATTAACCAACTTTTAACGGTATATGTTTGCTTAAAGATGTATCTTCTTCTTCTGAGTTTAAAACAGAGTGCCGATCGTTCTTCCTTTTTCGTTGTTTTTGCACCAGTTACATATTTCAAGTGTAGCCCTTCTCCACCTGGTCGTTCTAACGGAGTTTATGTTTTTTCTGAGAGACTTTGGTAGTTCTCACTACCTACTAGACAAAACTATCTACAACTTGAAGTTATGACTGTCAACAGTGACGGGGGAACCAATCGCGAGTGCGAAGACTGTTTGTTTGATGATCAAAGGTCTTTTTCCCAAGATTTAGTGCTTGGTGAATAACTGGTCAGTTGTTGAGTTGTTGAGTCCAATCAGTTTTGTTGACGTGACATTTATCTTTCAAACAATATGCTCGATAGAATCATATATGCGATGTTGAGAGTTTATCCACGGTAGTTGACGCATATTAGGGGTCTCCTTGTCACTTAAACTCCGATCGTGGGTATGCTCGCCCGACCATATTCTATAAAGAAGCTGATGCATGCTCTTTATTAGTTTCTTCACTGCCGTATTTGAATAGCTTCGCCGACAATCCATCGGTCCCGGTGAAGGAGTTGGAAGGCCATCCCGAAAGTGTTTCGGAGGCCTGGAAAATCGTTGGCATAAATAAATTTTTATCTTGTAGGGACAAGCGACAAAATCAATATTGATGAACAATTAAATATTTTTTCGTTTTATTTACAATTTCCGGTACATACTGTCAAAACAAAAACCGAATCAAAAATAAACATGTCGATAATAATGATTAAATCTTTTATTTATTTTTAGTTCAATTCAGGTTGCCTCTTCGGACCTCGAAGAAGTGCGCGAGCTATTTTAGCCGGCAATTTACACTGCACCTTCGGTAGAGCCGTGCAAACGATGTGTTAACCGACGGCTGCGCAAAATGCCAAACGAAGGCGCGCCACTTATTTTCATCGATGTGGAGGTTCAGGGTGCCATCCAAAAAGCTAAATCATCTAAATCCATTGGCCCTGATGGAATCAACATGCTAATGCTAAAGCATCTAGGCTCGACGGGAGTAGGATATCTCACCAAGGACCTCAATCTGTCGCTGACCACTCTTCAAATACCCGAGGTATGGAAAGTCCCACACCTGGTCCCACTACTGAAACCTGGGAAACCCGCCAAAAAAGGGTAGTACTATCGTCCAATAACTCTCCTCTCCCCAGTAGTGAAGACACTTGAGGTTTCGCTAATACCGACCTTAACGCATCAACTGAACCTAGCAAACTAGCATGGCTTCCGAAAAGTACACAGCATCACCACAGCACTTAGCGTCATAAACGCCCAGATAGTTCGTGGCCTCAACCAGAAACCACCCTGGTGAAAGAACGATCCTCGTGCGTTGGACCTGTCAAAAAGCGTTTGCACACGGTCAATCACACAACGCTACTGCAGGACATCGAACAACTACGCTCCTCCAGGGCTAAAGAGGTGGACCATGAACTATCTGAGCGGTCGCCAGTCATCCGTACTATTTCGAGGTAAAACATCCTA
>NW_026094402.1:0-1020 GCF_024586455.1 Bactrocera neohumeralis | reverse complement strand
TAAACCCCGGTTAGGTAATTCAAGAGTTTTCGGAAAAAAATTTTGGGTTTCCCCCGGCCCCCCCGGGGGCGGGCAAAGGCGAAAAATTGTTATCTTTTCCCCCAATTTTTTTTTTCTTTACAGTTGGGGGGTTTATGGAGCCTGGGGGATAAAAACCTTTTTGGAGTTAAGTTCACCCCAAGGGGCTTTCAGAAAAGCCCCTCAATTCCCCCTCCCCCGGGGGGATAATTTACAAAAAGGGGAACAATTTGAGAAAATTTAATTTTGTTTTTAAACCCTTTTTAAAAACGCTCTAGGGCAAAGGGAAGACCCCGGGTGGGCCAAATAAATTTAACCTTTAGGTAACCCCCAAGACCTTTTCAGAAAGGGAAAACTGCCCCCGGCTTTCAGGGCGGGAAAAGGGTGAAAAGGTTGCAAAATTGGTAAATTTTAAAGCGGTAATTTCACAACGTTTAAAAAAAATTTAAAAAGGGGAAAAAAAATTTTTACATTTTTTTTTTAAACCCTTTAAAAACCTTTCTAGGGAAAAAAAAGTAATTTGAAACCAGGTTGGAAATTTAAATTTTAAAACCGGTTTTAAAAAGGAAAAATTTCAAGGGGCTTTAAAGAAAATGAAATTAATTTTTCCCCCCAAGGCCCCCGGGGCTTTAAAAGGGGGAAAAATTTGGTTTTATCTTTTCCCCCAAATTTTTTTATTACAGTTAAAAGGGGGGGGGCCCTGGGGATCAAAAATTTTTGGAGCGGGTTCCCCAAAATTTGGGGAAAGCCCTCCCAATTTTCCCCCCCGGGGGCGTGGGATAACGTTTACAAAAAATGAACAATTTAAAAATTTACATTTTTGTTTTAAATTTTTTTAAAAACGTTTGGGGTAAATTAATTTGACCGGGGGTGGGTCAAAAATTTTCCCCCCCGGGGGGTTTAGTTTAAAGAGTTTTCAGGAAAGGGATTTGGCCCCTGCCCCCCCCGGGGCGGGCAATAGGTGAAAAGGTTAACAATAAGGAAAAATTTATATGTAATTTT
>NW_026094401.1:0-5285 GCF_024586455.1 Bactrocera neohumeralis | reverse complement strand
CTTTCTGACAATGATATTTCACGCAGAATAAACGATATGGCCAAGGATATTCAAGAACAAGTAGTCGAAAAACTAAAGAATAGCCAACATTTTGCTTTGCAGTTCGATGAATCTACAGATGTTTCCGACTGTACACAGTTTGTAGTATTTGTGCGCTTTGAAGCAGATGACAGTATTACGGAAGAACCGATCATTTTCTTTTGATGCACAAAAAATATTGAATCTAATTTCGTAATTGACTCTACAGATTCAAGGACAAATTCACCATCGAATTGGATCATTGCTACCACTTGAAGACGCACAACATAAATTCCTTCAAATTTACTTCATGGGCAACGTGGAACATCAACTTGATCAGCGCAAAACAATCAACACGGAAATGAGAAGAGGAATTCTTCGCGATTTGCAGCAGCTGCTTCATGAACATCATGAATTGGTTCGGTTATTTAAAACTGCGTTGGATCGCATGCCAAATGATGGCTATAAAGTCGTGATCAGAGCGGATAAACGACCTGCTGGAACGCACGAACGCCAATTTAACGCTCCAACAATAGATGAGGTTGCAGTTGTGATTGTTGGCGAAAGCCGGGAATCACGCGATATTGTGCTCACACGTCGGGACTGTGGGCAATTGCAACGAATATCCGAAACTCATCGTTGATACGATGCATTGCAATACCCACTGATGTTTTGATAAGGAGACGATGGATATTATATCAACATCAATATGATAAATCCATCGACCGGTAAGAATAGATATCATAATAATTTTCATTTCAATATGACACTAATGTCACTGATATCATTTTAGGTGAGGAAACTACCAGGAAGGTCAGCGGAATGAGTTTTTTCGCGTATCGTTTGATGATTCGCCAAAATGTTGACAACTGTTTGCTTCGATTTCGCCGATTATTTCAGCAATTTTGCGTCGATATGTATGCCAAAATAGAAGCGGAGCGCCTCCTTTTTATCACTTTAAATCAAACCAAACTACGTACGGAGCAGTACATTCATTTACGCGATGCAATTAGCACCGAAGGAAATGCATCTGATTTTGGTCGGTTGACTACTTTACCGGCGACGTTCGTTCGCAGTCCACGTCATATGCATGAATATACGCAAGATGCAATGACATATGTACGTCATTACGGCCGTTCGGACCTGTTCATCACCTTCGCGTACAATCCTAAGTGGATAGAAATTTTTCAACTGCTGCTTCAATTGTTCAACTGCTGTTCAACCAATGAGCGAGTTAATTTTTACGTTAAGTAAAAATGAGTCAAAAGAATATATTTTGAGCTGCACCGAAACGTGTACTCTTTATTTATACTCTTGAGACTAAAGCGCAGAATACATAAAGAGCGACAGACTGCAAACTACATCTGTCAAATATTAAAATACACACGTTCATATGGGCAGTGTTATTTTGACAGCTGCACGACTACACGACTGCAGGCCGACAGTTGTCGTTCTCGCTAACTTCAATATCCTTCTATTTTTGCCAACGACAGTACGACGACAGTAGAGTTGACAGTAGAATGGAAGATAGAAAGAGGAGGTAGAGTGGTGATGCCACTAATATGTAAAATGTAAAATTATTCACAGCTCTAACAAACTTGATGTTATTTTACAAATAAAAGCATAAAATAGCTATATTATAGCTCTATTATATCATTTGTAATAACAATTGATAATTTAAAGCAAAAATATTTACTTATTTACTTATTTTTTGCATAAAAAATTTCATTTTGAACAAAATATTAAAATTTCATTGAAGTGAAAGGAATTAGTATGGCCACAACGAAATTGTGTACATACAAAATGGACAACTGCGTTGTTTTGTGTACATGCCGGCCATTGTGTTGTTGTTGCTTCTCAAAATGTACATGTAGTAAGATGAACAACGACGTTTTCAGTTCACTGTCGTGCTGTTGCAGTCTGTCGCAGCCATTGTGTTTACACTTTAACTTATTTCATGTTTCTTACTTCTATTTATACTAACTAGTATGTTTACTTATTACTAGTTGATACTTTGTTAAGGTACAGATTATATTATTTGTTTAGGTTTGTTTACATACATACATATAAGTTAACACCAGAAATGTTACAAACAAACCAATAACTGCCGACGTCAACTATCCCCAATAGGAAATATTCCAGACGTTTAGTCAGCAGAAACAAACAAGTGGGAACAACATCCGCCATGCGCCGCAAGTCAGCAGAAACAAACAATTGGGAACAACATCCGCTATGCGCCGCATAAGCGAGCGTTAAACAAAAGTGCTAACGCAAGTAGATTTAGGCAATATTAAGAATATGTTTAATTGTAAATTAAGTTTTAATTGTTATTTGGATTTTAAACAATAAAGGTCAATTTGACCACAAAAATATTTTTTTACGACTTTGTAACTAATAAGTCGTTAATTGGCGCCCGAGCCAAAAAGCAGCTGAATTTAAATTCCTTACCCACGCTTGAGGAAGGAAGGTGAGCACTTGGAGCAAGACGGTGATCCATTAGTATCCAGAAGGAAAAAAGGACCAAATCATCATTGCCAGCCACCATGAAGCTGATCATAATGTAAGAAATAGGTTAAGATTGTGAAAAATTGTAGAAACCAAAATAAGTTAAAAGAATTCAAAAGTTTAAAAGAGTGAATATATGTGTATGTATTTCCATTTAATATCCTTCAAAACAAAAATTGTTTTAAAATTGTGAAAGTTTTTAAAAGAATCAAGTGAATTGTTATACAAAAAGGAAATATATTTTTCTCTTCCTCTCACGAAAATTAGTAAAAATTAAATTTATACTAAGCAAATTTAACAATAATACAAAATCGTTCATAATATAAACAAATCAAATAAAATAAGGCTTGTACAGCCTATAAAAAAATATTTTTAAATATAAAAATAACATTAATTATCTCTGCGATTCCGTAGCCAACTCAGGAGTTGACCGAACCCTCTAGAGTATAAATCAAATAATATAAGGCTTGTAATAAATCAAATAAAATAAGGCTTGTACAGCCTATAAAAAAATATTTTTAAATATAAAAATAACATTAATTATCTCTGCGATTCCGTAGCCAACTCAGGAGTTGACCGGACCCTCTAGAGTATAAATAACCCGTTCCTAGAAAGGATAACATAAATTTTCTGTAACATAATCATAAAGGACCTCTCCAAAAATGGCTAACCCAAACAATCTGATTAGGCCATCATTGCTAGGGAATGCTGCTCCCACTGCTACAGCAGGACCTTCGGCTCCGGCTAACCAAATTTCGCCAGAATTGGCAAACATAATTAAAATTATGGTAGCCCAAGCCCTAGAAACGAATGGACCCAACTTAGTTCAAAGTGTCCTTAATAACGCAACAAATCCCATAGTAACCGATCAGACAATAGACGTACAATTTCAGAATAACATGAGCGAGATGGATAAAATACCAGATGTAGTACGCTCATTACCAGAATTTTCAGGAAACTCTTCAGAGTTTAGCTCCTGGAGAAAAAGCATAGAACGCATTTTGAGGATATACGAACCCTCAAAAGGCACATAATCGGAAAGGCAGATATTGCACTAGAGTCCTATAACACACCATTGGACTGGACAGCAATCTCTCGCTGTTTAACTACTCATTACGCCGACAAACGGGACATAGGTACGCTAGAATACCAAATGACTTGCCTCATACAAGGTAGACTGACAGTGAACGAATTCTACCAAAAGGTATACGCACATTTATCACTCATACTAAACAAAATAGGCTGCATGGAAGTTGGAGAAGAAGCAGTACAGTTGTTGACAGAAAATTATCGTTCAAAGGCCCTCGATACTTTTGTCAGAGGACTTTCAGGCGATCTACCTAGGCTTCTCGGTATTAAAGAACCAAAGAGCTTACCTGAAGCCCTACACCTATGCCTAAAGCTCGAAAACCAGAATTTTAGAGCCTACCACGCAAATAATCAATTAACGCGCCGTCAACATCTCGACAACAGGGCTTTACCCAACAAAATTCACGACAACATTTTACCCAACCAAGATATTCCAAACCACAAAACCAACAAGTTTCACAGACAAAATTCCATCCTGAACTAGCTTATCCACCGCAACCTTTGACAAATCCTAACCCATACAACTATCAACGCGCACAACAAAATTATTACCCACCTAATATTCAGAATTCTATAAACCAGAACCCAAATCAATTTAACCAGCAATATAACCAACAAACCCATACTCCACCAAGACATCCTAAACCACTTCAACCCATGGACGTAGACGTGAGCCTGCGGACAAACGCGATTAATTATGCAAACAGGCCAAACCCTAAAATTATTGGTAAGCGACCTATAAGTGCATCCAATAAAAATGAAATTCAACCAAAAGTGCAAAGAAACTTTCACTTGAATTCAACCCCAGATCCATTTAATGAACAGAATTACCAAGATAATCAGTACAATTACGACTATCAGGACAACGAATATAATCACGACTATAACTCAACACAGGACGATGGAAATGAACACTCTTTAGACCTGACAGACGTACATTTTTTAGATTAAACAGCTCTTCGTTGCCATATTTCAGATGCAAAACGAAGAGCGGACAAATCTTAAAAATATTGGTTGATACTGGTTCCAACAAGAACTATATTCAATCAAGTTTAGTAAAAAATCCCAAAGAAAATGATAACCCTTTTTATGCAAATTCCGTAGGTGGTAAAATAAAAATTACGCACCACGCACTTCTAAATCTTTTCAATATAAAAGAATGCAATTTAAAATTTTTCCTACTACCAACTCTCACCACTTTTCATGCCATACTAGGAAACGATAGTTTAAAACAACTTTCAGCAATTATCCACACTAAAGATAATTTTATGGTCGTAGCAAACAAACATAAAATCCAACTCCAACAATACACAGCACAGGATGTAAACTCAATACAAATACGTGACGAACATATGAATGAATTAGAAAAAATCGAAATTATACGACTTGTACAGAAACACCGGAATTTATTTTCAGACCCGAATGAGAAATTGACGTATACAACAAAAGTAGTAGCCGATATACGTACAAATTCAGATACACCCATTTATTCCAAATCATATCCATTTCCTACTAGCTGACCCGGCGAACTTTGGTTGGTGGTGGTGGTGGTGTTACATATAAGCAGAACTTTATGATTTTTTGAAAGCAATACAATGAATACATATAATGTTTATAGCGGCCCGGTACGTGCTTCGCTACGTATGAAGTGAAATATTAAATCAAACTAATTT
>NW_026094400.1:0-5024 GCF_024586455.1 Bactrocera neohumeralis | reverse complement strand
TTAGTAGCGCAAAAATCAAAAATGGTTGATCCACTTCCTGAATGAGCAAAGCAAATAAAATTAAGCAAACTCCTTCGATCCTAACATTTCTGCTATAAACTAAATATATAAACTCTGTCAGAGCTTTTTTTTGCATTCTAAATGTGACCAATGAATTGCAGAAGTGGTCTGTGATTCAAACAAGCTGACGCAATGGCGAATACACGCTCGAGTGAATCAAGCTCGAAATGAAGCAGATTGTCTAGCGGAAGTGTGCAATTTCCTATTCGCAACTGTATCAGATACAAGGAGCAAACTCATCTTTGTGTTGACCAAGTTGTTTGCAATCAGACCGCAGCCAATATTTGGTCCTGCCGTTAATATGGAGAGAAATTTGCTTATAAATAACTCTTGTACATACTTGTAAATGTCACTACATCTATGCATATATGCATGAGCATAACATGAATTTACTTTTTCCTGAAACCTCGTGTTGTCACTTTGATTGCTAAAGCTTTGGTGGCGAATTATTCTTGCGAGTTTTTCATCTGAAGCTTTGTTTGCTTTTTAAGTCGGATATTTGGTGACCATAAAGTTTCTTGTTATTAAGCTGATTGATATACATATATACAAATCAGAATCATTTATGGCAGATGGATAAATAGAGGAAATTCATTCTTCTCTTTATGTGGTCTTTGCCGTTCGATTCAGGCAATACTGCTAGGGATTATTTACCACTAATTACCACCATTTTCATTATTATTATGCATGCCAAATGATTATTTAAATTTAGTCATTTCTCGTAATTTATAATCACATATAATTGAAGAATTTACGTTTTTTTCCAATATTTGCATTCCAATTATATAACACAAACGTTTGCAATAATTAATTTGTTCGAAATTGTGTTTTATATCGTCAAATTAATTATTCAGAATGTGTCATATTTATTTACTCTCGGCATTTCAGGAATGCATTTTTTTATATAATACAAGAATATATTTGACGCGTAATGTATGCAATTATTTATGTATATGTGCTTACATAAAATTGTATACACAAAATTCAGAAGTAAATACAGAGAGTAAGGTATGTCAACAATTGATTGAAAAAGTTTTTACCAATTACTCGTATAGGTATTATTGTATATGCGAATGCCATGAAAGCCATCCGATTATAATTTATATAATTTATATAAGCATGTAAACGGCTTTTAGCTTCATTCTTCCCAAAGAAAGTTTCGTAATTAAATAACTCCCTCTGAATATTTATGGCGGTTAGGAAAAAAATTATTTTAGTTAGCTAGCACTTTAATGTAAAAGGTCCACTTCTAATATATGCATTGTATTTATTTATTCAGAAGTTAGCTACTAAAACCGAAAAACCTAACATGATGAATTAACACAACAAACTAAAAGATCTGTAGCAAAAAAAAAGAAACAGAACTTTAGGTATAACTGTTTCTGGTGGCGCCACTTATTGGTGGGTATATGAAATAAAAAGTTGGATCTCTTGTTGACATTTTGTAAGAATTTTAAGACAATTGGATAACTACAATCGATGTTATCGATCAAAAAGTGACAGCAGCTTTTGGTCATCGGTCGTAAAATGCATTTTGAAAATAGAGCAAATATTAAATTTTGTTTTAAACTTGGGAAAACGTTTACTGAAACATTTCAAATTATGAAAAAGTTTATGGTGATCAGTGCATGAGTGGTTTAAGCGATTCCAAGAAGGCCGCTGGACGGTCGTCTTCAGAAGTCGGTCGTCTTCAGAAGTCAAAAATAAAGACAATGCTGATTTGTTTTACGATTCACCTGGCCAAACGATTAATGCCGTGTTTCACCTTGGCGTTATGAAGCGTCTTTTGTCACGCATTCGTCGTGCTCGACCACAATACAGTGAGGCAGGGTCCTGGCGCCTGTTGCACGATAATGCGCCGTGTCATCGGTCGACGCTTGTCACTGATTTTTTGGCTAAAAACTCCATATTAACCATTAATCGCTCGCTCTACTCACCTGATCTGGCACCCTGTGATTTTTACCTATTTGGAAAACTTTATTTGCCCTGAAAGGACACTGGTTTCAGGACATTTCAGCTATCAAAAAGGCGACGACCGATATTCTCAAGAGCATGTATCAAAGCACAAGGAAACTACTTTGAATAAAAAATATATACTTTTTAAAAATATTAATTTTTTGTGTTTTTTTAACAGTCCTGTTTCATTTGCGACAGACCTTGCATTTAGTTTCATTGTGCATCGAATTTGATTTGAAAATTTACGTTTAAGTTCCTTTAGTATTCAATGGAGTTTCACACGAATAATTCAGTGCTTACAAAAGTCTTAGGAGATTTTACCGATCCTTCGTAATTTCTTTTTAAACTACTGAGTTGCTGTAGAGGACATTTGTTATAAATTATATTTTCAAGAAATATTAAAATGTATTTTAAGTAAAAAGGACCTAAATATTGAGATAATAATGAAATATGGGTAAAATTATTCTGCTGCATATTTTCCATACCCAGCTAAAGAGCGAAAGTGGCATTGCTGCGATAAAATTTATGGAAAAAGTTTTCACTTTTTTAAAAACCAAAAATAAAGCAAACCTTTCTGCAACGACAGACATTGTAGTTTAAATATTTCTAGTAACCCTAAAACATGATATCCTATTTTTGAAGAAATTTTTTTATTGATTTAAATGAAAATTCAGAATTTTTGATACCAAGGGAGAGTTTACTTACCTATTTGTCTTTGACCTTTACAACAAATATTTTTACACACAAAAGACTGAATTTTTCAATTTTATTTTAATAAGTATAAATTTTAAGTCATTCCACTCTTCACAAGTTGATACTATCATATAAATATCACAATATATTTCACTGTAACCTTCTGCTAGGCCTTGTGATTCGTTTACAATTTGTTACATACAAACTACTGTGATCATATTTAAAGGTGAATTTTTAATTTATAATTGCATATTTTTCGAATCGATAAATTTTCTGTAAGTTGGTAGCATCTTTTAATAACATTTACCGTAAATTTTCTAATTCAAAATATTCATTAGCATTTGAGATGACGCGTCATTGTGAGGCTCTAAATGTGGATTCTTCATTTTTACTGTCTGAATTTATTGAACAGGAAGTGCGATAATGCACCATCTGATACTGCATTGGTTATTCGTGATCATTTCGTCCCATTGTAAACTAATATCGTGCTGCAAGCAACGCATTCACCTGATGTACCTTCATGTAACTTCTGGCTATTCAGCAAATTCACATGACCACTACGAGGACACCGTTTTGACTCAATTGAGGATATAAAAGCTAAATCGAAGAAGGCTCTGCGGAGGAGTATGAGGGAGGATTTTTCGCGTGCTATGATGACTGGAAAGTTCGTTGTCATACGTGTGTTGCAGCGGTATAGGATTACTTTGAAGGAACTGTAATCGAAAAAATTCACCTTTCAATTTTTGATTCACGATATATAGTAATTTTAAATATATATTACATAATACATGAGGTCTGTAAGATGCAATAAACACTTGTATTTATATTTGTGTCACTAACAACGAAGTAATCACTCCCATTGACGCACATGCGAAACACTCCTTATGTAGGTGTCTATATAATGTAAGATTTAATGCTTTTCTAATAACATTTTCCTTGTTCCTTTTATAAATATTTGTGGACATACAAATTGAATATCAATGTATCTACATACTCTGCTTTATAGTTATTCAAATACTGATTTGCTTTTATGTACAATTCATATCAGGCAGAATGTTTGTCTTCTATGGGACTTTCCAAAATTATTTTAGCTTCGAGGCATAAAACAAATTTCGAGTATTGTTTAGGACCAAAATTCGTTAACTAAAATTGTGAAATGTCGAATTTAGTTAAATTAATTTGGCTGTGAAATTGAATTATGTTAAAATAAATAATGGCCAAATGTTTAATAATTATAATTTTCGTATGATATTATCAGCTAAAATCGTAAACTGCCTGTACTGAAAATAATCCACTTAAGTAATTCAGACATACAACCTGAAAACTACTGCAGTGTTTTCGAATTTTAAGCCTCTGTGTAGGTAAATTTTATTTTCAACATTTCTTAATTGGTCATTCATATGATGATCTTTTTTTATGTTTCCGCGGTGTTAATTAGGGAGTATATTTTTAGATAAATTAAATAATTTTCCTTTCACTTTTCTTCATTTAATTGCACCTACAATTTATTAATTACTGTAAATATCTGCTAAGTACATATACATAAAAAGTTTTAACGTTAACATAAACTTCTTCATTCTTTCAATAAATTCTCTTCAATTGTTTGTAATTTGAATCCGTCTGCAAAGTATTTATTCAAATCATTGTAAATGAAAATTCTAAGCACTTGTAATGAAGGTGCATCCTAAGGGATTTGCGATATTCATTAATATTGTTCACTCTGGCGTATGAGCAACATTTTCAGCTCTGTTTTCATTGCTCATTAGTATTATTTAAATCTGAGTATATTCATGGGGAATATTGGACGGTGATTTTCAACTGACTTAGAAAAAGTTTAGAAATCAGTAGTAATTGTACTTGGCAGACACAGCCATATATTTGTTTTACAAATAAAGCCAATTAATAAATATTTGTAGAATTTTAGAGAAGAAGAGTAAATATACATAATGTTTCTGATTACTCAGCAGGAAACCCATTTCATTCATAACGACTTCCCAAAAAAAGCACACTGAAACCCACAAAATCTAACTCGAAGCATAATTATCTGAGACTCAAACTACATATTTTAACAATATTGTTGTAGCAAAAAGCAAGCGCTTCGTGAATAGACTAGAAGAAGTCAATTTTGCTGGAAACACTGTCATCATAATAACTGATCTGACAATAGTGCTGGTTCTAAAAGTGGACTGAAAACGTAATTTCAGTGACAATCACATCATATTGTGACAAATATTGTCAATAAATCAGAACAAATATTGTTCAACCAATAATTACTCTTTTGAAAATCTACTTATAAATTAAAAGGGAAAATTTTT
>NW_026094399.1:0-4986 GCF_024586455.1 Bactrocera neohumeralis | reverse complement strand
TTTCCCGCAGAACTTGACTTTGCATACCCCGCAGGTAGAGTCTAACGGTGATATCACACTGCCAATCGAATGGCCCAAAACGTAAATTATCTGCTCACCGAAGAGTTCTGTCCATAAATCCATTGATTGAAGCGATGATGGAAGTGGCGGCGTCTTGTTAAAAACAATTCGCCGAGATCGAGCTTCTTTCAGCACCAAGTAGTTGGTTATCTGGCGCGGTATTAACCCATTTAACGGTTATGTTCTCACCGGCATTATTTTCGAAAAATTGAACCCACAAACGCACATATAAGTTGATTTTCTGATGAAATGGCAGCTCACGAATCTCTTCAGGTTCATGTTTACATACCCATTGAGCACAGAAATGGACCTCATCGATGATCTTCTAGAGCAGTACGTTCTGTCGAGTCAATTCAATTGCTGTTGGCATCTAAGCAATCATGCGGGACTACAGACACATTATTGTAGAACGTGAATTTTCTAATAAAGCTGAACGATTTATAAACGTTCTTCAGGCGTGTAAGTCTGATAACAAAATTTCAAACCATACTGAACAAAATTTTTTATGATAGTTTGACACGACGCGTGATCTGTCGAAAAGGGCATTTGAAAATATTTACATCTACGGGTATTAGTAAAACCAGCATGAAAGATATAGTGGTTAAGCTAGAAAAATAAAACCTTTTGAATACCACTGTAAGGCAATAAGTTGATATCAGTAATGGAAAATATTTTCAATAAATACTGGTTAGATTAAGTTGGTCTATCTTCTAGATTATGATCCTTTGCACCTTTGGTTCTCTTCATACTAATTAGCACCAAAGACATTTATATTTAAGTATGATTGTGTACTCATTTGAAAATACAACTTGACAACATAAAATTTACAATTTGACATAGCGGCACCTCAGCTCCGAATATCCCTACGCATATCCTGCCGCAACTGTATAACTAACGTTGTTTATCAATAAATCCATCGCGAGAGCGCTGTGAGCGGCTCCAAAATATTGGCATTAGCGCGCTGACCGAGCAGCTGCAGCATAAATACAGTGAAAACACAAATAATAAACAAATGAATATGTGAAAAAAGAAATGAAAAAATGAAATAAAATAACATAGCCATAAAGCAAAGGGAGCAACCAAAGTATGCGCCCCCGCCACAAACAACAACAAATTAAGCGGTCAACACAATGCGTATGTCCGCACACACACATGACCAGCTAAAAACAGAAACTTGAATAAAAATAAAAATTTGTTTGCGCAACTGAATGAAGGGAACCAGGGTTCAAAATAAGAAAATAATAATAAAACAGACAGACATACAAACGTTTCATTTCTGCCCCCATCACGCTCCTTTGTGATCCTGTGTACATGTGTATGCTGGGTGTGTGTGTTGTTTTACGGCACTCGCTACATTTTGTTGCATCTTTAAGTTTTCTTTAAGGATTATTAAAGGCGCGTATATCAACATTATTAGTTGCTGGCTGCGCATGCGCTGCAGCGCTAGCGGCCAGTCACAGGCCCGTATTCATGTATGAGGCAAGTACTATAAAAAGGCCCGGTGTTTCGTTTTGTAACAAACAGCAAAACACTTCAGCAGCGTGCTGCCTTCAACACTTAACCCTCAAACAACAAGGCTTGGCCTTCTCCGTTCTTCTTCCACGGCCTCTTCTGTTGCTGCTGTTGCTTCATTACCATCACTGCGAGCAGCTTCGTGGCAAGGGTTACGTTGGTGAAAAAGGCTTCATTTACAGTTGCAGTGAAATGCGTTGCGGTTGCCGCTTCTGGCGCGGCTGGGCTGCAAGCTGCACAACCATTTACATACATACATATCTTCATCTTTAGGGGTACACATGTGGACACATGAGTATTACTTTTATGAGTTGAATGTCAGCGCGCGGATATTCTAGCAGCTGACCAAAGAGCGGTGCATTGGTTGCTTGCCCGCCTGGATTAGCTGACTAACTGTCTGGCGCGTGCATGCAACGCTCGCTTGTGTCTCGTGCACGTGCAGTCGAACGTGATAGTCAAAGGGTTAATGGTGTTAGTTGGCTCCATTTGCTCCGGTAATCAAAGAGTGTAAGTGATTTGTATTAATTTGCTGTTGTTGTTGTTTTTAAATATTTGTGCATACGCACAAGCAGGTGGTTGCGTAAGGTTACAACTGCAACCCTTTTTTTTAGTTTAGCGCCAAAAAAATGTTTGTCACCTGATAATTTAGATAGTCATCATCTTTCCTTCTTCTGCGGTAGTTAAAAGAATTCAATTTAGGCATTCAAATACCTGCAATGAAGTTGAAGGACATTAAAAATCTTGCAGAGATATAAAGATTTATTCTGTTATGGACCGATGATTCCCACAAACCACACCAAACGATCTTTTTACCGGGTAAATGTCAGCTCTGAATTCTTCAGGTTGGTCTGTCCCAAATGCGCAATTTTGCTTATTTATACACCCATTGAGCAAAACTTGCCTGAAATCTTCGAATCTTCTTATAACTTTTATGAGCCTATAGAGCGAAGCGCGTTGTCGATGGAGATCGAGCGGCTTCAGTTCTTGTGCACTTTGTACGTTTTGAATTTAAGATATCGACGTAAAATGCTTCGGGTCGTTCCACACGTCAGTCCGAGTTGCTGGTGAACGGCGTCGAATCGACACTCTACGGTCTTACTGTACACTCTCACCTACGGTTGGTATATTTTCTCTGCGTGCTGGACGGTCTATTCGATAGAATATTGTCCAATAATAAATGCTGGTCTCAAGATGGTTGATAGTGTGGCGAATAGTACGCCCTTTACTATTTATTGATTGAAGATTTGAGGGTCCAATATGGAAGAGCGTTTTTGATTGAAAAGCATGATTCTGTTATTCGAATGTTCAGCACCTACCCCACCTCATTAGATTATCAACGGTACACCGCTGTTCATCAACGATCTTTCATTGGCAAGCGCTAGTCAACAACCCAAACTTGTGACTGAGAGACCCTTTGCCCTAAAGTGAAATATCAGAATAGGTGCTCTGACTGGAAACACTCCATAAGTCCTACTATGGGTGAGATTACATATTCTCCGTCCTACACTAATTGCCACGGAGTTATAGAAGAAGGTGAAGTTGAATCATGTAGATACCGGGTGGGCCATCTAACGTTTTAAATTTGAATTATGAATATTTCGACATTGGAAACGTCAAATACAATTCGGAAAGTGACAGATATTGAGTAAAAAGCCTAAAATTTACGAAATGGGTCGCTATTCACTAGAAGAAAACTGGGGAAATATTGAAACTTGAAAACCGAGGATGGTCAATTTTACCACCTGATGGTTAGGTTAACAAAAAGCAGAATTGTCACATTTGGGGGCACAGAAAACCCGCACGTAACCGTCGAGAGGCCAATGCACCTCAGCACGAATCACTGTATGGTGCGGATTTTGGTCTGGTGGAATCATTGGCCCATTTTGGTGATGTAAATTGACCTCCCAAAGCTGCGATTTAACTTCGTTGACTATTTTCTGTGGGGAGCTGTTAAAGATAAATGTTACGCCAACCAGAAACAATTCAAGATCTAAAGTACGAGATTCTTCTCCTACAACCAGCTTGCCAAATTGTGGTTGATATAACCCGTAGACACACTTTCGGCGAACTTACAAAGTTGCTGCGACTGATGTTAGCCACCTTTAATAATTTTTTTATTAGGATAAAAGTAATATTTTGTAGATAAATGAGGGACTGATATCTTATTTCTAGGAGTTTCGGAAAACTTCAAAACCACTGTTCAAAGCTGTTCAAGTGGAGTTCTGTGTTAACTTTGTTGCAGGATCAGCCCTACGACCTACCCTAATCTAATATATCTAGAGTTTAGCGTTTGTTGTGACGGTACTACAACACTTCGATACCGTATTAGTAGTATGAAGCTTCGAGACCTTCGAAATAGTAAAACAAACTTGAGACGGATTGTATAGAAAAGGAAGGCAAAAAGAAAAATTACTGTAGCAATTGCTAGAGTTTCAAAGGTTTTGGTTTTTACAAATTTCTAAAATAAAACAATAAAATTTTTGTAAAAATAATTCTAATGTTTTTCGAATTATTCGCGACATCCAAAAGGCGTTAAAAAAGGACATCCGCTGCTGCAGTAATTCTGAACTTCTTCATGGATGAAGCCCAAAGCACAATCTTGACTAGACGATATAAAAGCAAATCAAAACGACAAAACGAGGTGTTTCAAAAAATATTTAATCGTTTTTGTATTGTGAAAATCCAACTTTGCCGGGATTTTAACGGGCAGTGAAAAATCTAGGACCCATCCTGGATAAGAAGCTTTCAGGTGCGGGAATATCGAGAGGGAGTAAAACAGGTATCGCTCGCTTACACAGCTGTAGAGGAGCCATTATCAAAAGGTGGGTCTCTCACCGAAAAGGGTTTTTCGGTTTCATTATCATTCATAGCGTTTGCGAAGTTTTTTGGAAAAAAAAAAGGCTTCAACGGGTCGCTCAAGCATGTGTGGTTGCTGGGGGTTCACTTTCCCGAATTTAACGCTATTCCTCTCGGGAAGGAGGGGGAAAATTCTTTTACCAGAGAACTGAGTTCTTAAAAACCGTTTTCAATATTGAAAAAAAACTCCTTTCTCCTACCGGGGAGGGAATTTTGGGGAAAAGAAAAAAGGAAAGGGGAGGGCAGTGAGCTTTTTGGGGGTTTAAAGTTTTAAAAAGGGGGGGAGGTTTAAATCGAACTCTCTTGAACTCCAGCTTTAGACTTTCCGACCCCAGGTTCCAAGCCGAGTTTAGCCAAAGGCAGTGGTTTACCTCGGGGGTGGCCCTTTTTCAGAGTGATCATCACCGATACAGGGGGGCAACACCTTGAACTATTAACTCATTCAGGGGGCAAACTGCGGGTACCGTCGGTAAAGCGCTGTCTCAAAACCCCTTTTATCCCAAAATCGTTCGCAAGGATCAAATTATTTTTTGTTTGTGGGTTAGCCTCCCTGGGGTG
>NW_026094398.1:0-11202 GCF_024586455.1 Bactrocera neohumeralis | reverse complement strand
TTTCCCCCCCCGGGTTTTACAGATTTTAATTTGGGTGGAAAAATTTTTGGTGGGCATAAACTTTTAACTGTTTTTTTAGAAAGAACAAAAAAAAAATTTTTTTTGGGAAAAGTTACAAAAATAAAAATTTATAACTCCTTTTTTTTTTTCCCACTTTTACGCCCAGAAACATTGCCCGTGGACCTACCCCACCCATATAAGAACTCACCATTTTTAAAAAAAAGGGAAATAACCCGGTTCATTCCTATAACGGTACTGTTAAAAACAAAAAAGGGGATTAATCAAAAATTTAAAAACGCGGGGCTTAAATTAACCTAGGGATGGGGGGGTTTAGAATTTAATTAAGCATAAAAAATTTTTCAATTTGAGTTATATAAAAAATTTTAGAAAAATTTAACCTATTAAAAGAATGTAAATTTTGGGTCTATGTTAATATTTTTTTTTCATTTTTAACTAAATGTACAATACTTTTCCCCATTTTCCCTTTGAACAGGTATTTGTTTCCAATTTTGAACCCCCCAGAAAAGAGTCTGAGACCCAGAAAATATATGGGGTATTCCACCCAAACGAACTTTTGCCCATTTCTTTTTCCCAAGGCAGAAATTGTTAGGAAGGGTTAACAACAGCGCCCAAACTTTTTTTTTTGGGGCCCCCTTTTGAATTTTAATAACCATTTTATTTTTTCCACGGGAGGAGATTTTTTGTCTTCCCCCACTGCCAGCCCCTTTTTCTTTTCCTTGCCACCCCAAAAGGGAACAACCCGGGGGTGTTGGGGATTTATCAACATCAGGAAACCCAATAACACTTTTAAAAAAGATGGTACCTTCTTTTTAGTTTGCAGTTCGAACTATTTTTCGAAAGGGTTTGGAAGGTCGCGCGAAGGGAGTCCCTGTCTGAAACCTTTTTTGGGTATCGAACGGTCGGGTCCTTCCCGATCCTGAGGGATTTTTGGCGCCACCATTTACACAGCCGAATTTTGGGGGATACAAAATTCAGACTTCCCCATAAAACCCCGGCACGAAAGATTTTGAATCGACAAAGGGGGTTTTATTCCCTTTTAAGGTCTTTTTTAAGATTTGGGCATGGGAATATCTGGTTTGGGTTTTTGATTTTCCCGGCTGAAACAAAAAAGGGGCCCAACTTTTTTGACGGTGGCTTTAATTTCCACAAACGTGAAGAACCCATATGGGTTTCCGGGCCAACCCCCGGTAGTTAGCGCAGGTCCTTTTTTAGGGTTAAGCACACAAACCAACTTAAGTTGTCCAATTTTTTAAAGAAGCGACAGTCCCCCTCAGTTTTCGCCCCCATGTTTAAAACTGGGGAATTTTTCGGGCCCCCGCCCCTTTTTGCCACTAATTTATTCGAACTTTTTTATGGTCGGGTAACCCCCCCTCAGATTGGGGAATGGGTGCCTTCTGGCGGGGGGTTTACCGCCATTCAGCAGGCTGAGAAGTTTCCTCCATAATTTAAGTAGCCCGGGCTCGGGACGAAAATTTGGGGGGTTTAAAGAGAGCCCTGTAAACCCCTTCTGTGGCCCCCCTTTTTTTTGTAAATTTTAGATTCCCCCGTCGGCCGCTTATTTTTCGTACCAATTTTAGCCTCTTTCTTTCTTTGAAACCCGCTTCCCACAACTTCGGTTTCCCCATCCCGCACGGGGGTGATCGAAAGTTTCGGGGGGCAGCCTGTTTTTTTGGGGAGGGGCCCCTTCCCAAAGAAACCAATGGCGTGGGTGCAACGAAGAAGTTTGAAATGCCGTCCCAGTTCCCTTTTACCATTTTGATGATTGCTCTCAGGGGGCAGGAGTGCAATCCGGAAAAAATCGTTCGGCAGGGGATTGCAGCTGACGCGAACCTCCTTTGGTTTGGGAACGCTTTTTTGCGCACAGAAGGGGGTGCGAATTTTTGCGAACAAGATAGGGCCCGGGGTCGATGTTAGACCTCGAGCGCACGCACATCTAAACATGGAGACGTGTTTCCGTCTACCAAAATGATCTTGGTTGGTATTTTTTGACCCGGGAGACAGCCAGGTAGCTGATGAATCTTTTTGGGAATCAAAACAAAAGAACATTTTTCCCCCGGCAATCAAAAATTTGGGGGATTTTGTGGGAGGTGAATTTCCGACCGTAGTTAAAAAATTTTTTTGCCCACCCTGACGAAATCCCCAAACCGAGACATCGTGGCGGGGTTTTCCCAAAAGGGGCCCCCCGCCGAAGGCACTTTTCCATCCCTTTCCCTTTCCCTCGGGGGGGGCGCAAAACGCGAATGTTGAAGAACCCGCTTTGAGGGGTTTGGGGTAGACGTTCATTCACCGGGGGAATGATTGTATCGGCGAGGGGGTTCTCCCACCACGAACCAACACCAAACCGCGCCCTTTTTGGGATTAGTAAAGGCCTACTCTCCTTGTCCGTCCCCTCCACCTTTTGGACGGCGGTGACGCCCGCGAGGGCATCAACCATGAGCGGCACCTTCCCAAAAAGGGCCGGGGACATTCCGGTGCTTTGGCCCTTACAGCCCCTAATTCAAAAGTCCTTTTTTTGTTTCCCATGGTCTTTTCACCTAAAAAATTTTTTAAAGGCTTTTTGTTTTTTTTTTAGGGTTTTTCCCCAAACCCAAAAACCCAATGGGGGACTTTTTCCCCTTTTTTAGCTCGCCTTCGGAACGGATGCCAGGTTACCCAGGGGAAATACTTGGTCAAAGACTAAGTAGGGGCTTTGACCAATGTTTTAAAAAGAATGCCCGGGCCACTCCCAAGTGAAGGGCGACGGAGAATTTTCCCTCACTTCGGGGGAACTTACACATGATCCCATGGTTTTGAAAAATTTTTTCCATTTTATTTTAAAAACCGATTATTTTATAAATTGATCAAAAATTTTTTTCGGGTTTTTTTCCGAAATTCATTTCAAAAAAAAAAATTTAAAAAAAAGGTCCCCAAAAAAAAATTTTTCCCAAAAAGATTATTTTAAAAATAAAACCCATTTTTTTAAATTAAATAATTTTTTTTAAGGAAAAAAATTTAAAAATTTTAAAAAGTTTTTTAGAAAATAAAATTTAAAAAACCCAAAAGGGCCGGATTAAAATGGCGATTTGGGAGGAATACCCCATAAAATTGAGGAGATGTTGGGGGGTGATGAAAGGCATCCGTTTTCGGGGCTCCCCCCTTTTTGCCGGGGTTCCCTTTATCCGTCCCCCTTCCTGAAAATTATGTAAAACAATAGTCTCTAAAATTTTTAAGATTTTTTTTTGTTTTTTGAAATTTTTCCCCCAAAAGGGTTTTTTATTTTTGGAACTGGATTTTTGGTTTCAAAAAAACTTTTTATATTTTTAAACAAACCCCCCAATATCGGAATCGGGGTTTTGTGGTTTTTTCGGGTATTTATTTATTTTTTTAAAAATTTAAAAATAAAAAACAATTTTTATTTTAAGAGAAGAAAACAGCCCGGGGCTTAAAAAGTTTTACCCCCAAAATTTAAAAAACCATTTGATTTAAAAAAATTAAATTAAACCCTTGTAAATAAAAGATCAAATTTTTAGAAAATTTAAAAAAAAGATGTTAGAAAAGGAAGTTTTTTTGGATGTAAGATAACTCAATTAGGAATTAAATTAATTTTAAAGCCGTTTTGAAAATTGGTTTCCTTGGGGATGTTTTCCCCCAAAAAAAAATTTTGGGGTTTTTTTGGGAAAGGGGTTGGTCCCCGGGGTTTGTTGCAAAAAAGGGCGTTTAACGGGAGGATAAGGAAAAGGGGGGGCTTTCAATTTGAACCGGGGTGCGAGGCTTCCCAAAAAACCCCCAACCCAAAGGTGCAAACAATAAGCCTTTGTTCGGGGGTTTGGAAAAATTGTGGCCACCGGGTTGGAAATTTTATAAAAATTTTAACCCCTTTTCCCAAAAGAAAAGGTTTTTTTTAAAATTTTAATATATAAAATTACAAAATAAAAAATAATTTTCCCTTTCTACGGGTTTTTTTTCAGATCCCAATTGTTCCTAAAAATTCCATCCGGGAACCCACATTTTTTTGACTTTTTTTCCCTTTTGTATAAGTTTTAAAATATTTAAAAATTTAAAGGGGTTTTTATAATTATTATGATCCCTGTCTGCAGAATCCCCTTGCAAAAGATTCTGAGGGGGTGGGTTTTGCGGAAGGCGTAAAACCGCCTGGGGCCATAGACTGATCCATAATTTGGTGTTACCCCAAACCCTTCCCCAACGCGAAAACGTGGCCCCTTTCCAAAAGGGGGCTTTTGTTTTCCCAAAAAGCCCCGGGGAATTTGGGCTTGTGGTTGACGGGGGTTATTTTTTAAAACCGAGAAGGAAAGATGAGTAGCTTAAGCCCCAAAGGGGAACCCGAGGGACGAAAAAGAGGCTTTTATTCTTAAAATTTAATAATTCCAGAAATCTGGCGACGTCTTAAAAGGTTTTTTAAACCTTAACGTTGTAAAGGGGGGCATAAAAAAAAAATAATGCTATTTCTACAGAAAAAGACTTTGCGATAACCCCTTTAAGTGGTATATTCAATTTTTCCCCGTGGGGGGCAACCTGGGAGTACTGAATGGGGGATGTAAGAAAAGGGGGGATCCCTTCCTTCTTAAGGGGAAATTTGAAAACTTTTTATATTACTTCCCCATTTTTCCCGATATTGGTAACCCATAGTCAATCTTCGACAAATTGTACCCTTAAACATTAATTAAAGTTTTTGGGATGAAAAGGTAGTGTTTAGAAGATAGATATTTAATAATATTTAACCTGACACGGGTTTTTTTTTAACCAAGACAAAGGTCAAAAAATTTAAAAGTTTGTCCGAAAGTATGGTTAAACCCCAAAGGGAAAAAATAATGTTCTTATGCGTTAAAATTTTGTGGTTAATTTATTTAAAGGGGGGCAAATAAATAGCATTGGAAAGAGGGGTCCCCTTTTGATTCCAAAATTTTTTTTCAGTAAACTGGAAAACATTTTTTTTAATTTCTTTGAATTTACGGTTAGTGAGAAAAAAATTTATAAACTGGTATATTTTTTACCAAAATTTCCAAAATTTTTTAATTTTAGGGAAACCCTGAGCTCCGATAAGCCCAAAACCCGACCGAGCGGAAAATGATTTTGGGGGAAAACAAACCATGTGAGAAAGCTTTTTAAAAAAAGGGGGCGTCGGTTTTTTTTTATTTGAAAAAGAACTGATGACTTATTAAAATATGTTTGGGAAAATTCCCCATAATTGTTTTTGGGGTGATTTTTTTATTAACTTACCCATGCAACAAAATAAGGAACAGGTTTATAATTTTGGGAATTCCCATGGTTGGGATCATGTTATTTAAAAGAGGGAAAATTCCCTGATCCCAATTCACTTGGGGTAAAACCAGAAACGATTCTTTTTTTCAAGGGCTCAACAGTTACGACTTCCCGGTTTTTTTTAACCAATTCCTAGGGGGAGTTTTGGGAAAATCCGCCCACCGGGGGCTGGTGAGAAGGCGAAAAATCCCCAAAATAGGGGTTTTAAAAGGGTGAGTTTGGGACCCGCCACGAAAAACCCACCCCAAGAAAAAATACCAACGCCTTTGGGTGAGAAAACCCCCTTTTTTAAAAAACCGAAAAGGGTAAACCCCCCAAACAAAAGGGCAACGATATTAGGGCCGGGGAACCCCGGAACCGGTCCCAATTGGGGGGTGCCGGGCCGCCCAAGCTTTTGATGTCCTCGGAAAAAAAGGCCGACATACCGCCGCCGGGGAAAGGGAGAATAAAATTGGGCGAAGAGACGAGGGGGAGGTCCGGACTTACTAAGGTTTTTGGCCCCAAAAACGGAGGGCAAAAATTTTTGGGGTTTTGGGGGGGAGACCCTGCAATCCCTCCACCCGGTGAAAGGTTAGCCACAATTTCCCTGAAAGCGAAGTTCTTCTGGGAACCCCCCGAGGAAGAGAAGGATGGCGGTAACCCAAAAATGCCTTTTTTTGAGTTTTTGAACCCTTAAAGGAAAACCCCCCCGCCACGATGCGTCAAAAACGGGGGCCATTATCCCCGGTGGGGGAAAAAATTTTTTGGCACTACGGTCGGTAAACCAAACCGCCACGACGAAACATCCCCAAAGGGGTTAAGGGGAACCCCCGGGGTGTTGGACTTAAACTTGGTTCCCCAAAAAAAATTTATCGTACCTGACTTTTAAAAAAATACCAAAACCGATCGCTGTTCGACGGGAAGACACCCCTTCCCCGGGGTTTTATATGGGGTGCGCCCGGGGGTCCTTTAAAACGACCCCCGGGCCTTTTCTTGTTGGGAAGGAAGATTTGCACCCGCCCTTTCGCAAAAAAGACGCCAACAAAAAAACATGGGGGAAAGGGTTTGACCCAGAACCCAAACAAACAGGCAGCCGAACGGGGTAAATTTCCGGCTTTGGGACTTCCCGGTTTCTGGGATACCCTTCCAACAAATTCCCGGGGGAAAAGGGAAAGTGGGGCGGATTTCAAATTTAAGAAAAATTTATTCCAAAAAGATTGGTTTTGAAAGTAAAAAAATTCGGGGCAACCAGGGGGGTGCCGCCCCTGCATCAGAGAGAAAACAGGGCTGCCTACCTCGCAATCGTTACACCACCTGTTGGGCCAAATTACTGTCTGGGATGGACAGATACCGAGAGTTGAAGAGGGAAGTGAGACTCAGTTGTACAGAAAAGGCAGGCCGAAATGCAATACGAGTACTGGTGCTTGAGCTTGATAAGCATGTGCCGACAGGGTGAGTGTACCTACGACAAAATGTGGCGGCTGCATCTGCTGGGGAAGTAGAGGAAGAGGGAAGACCTCCACCTGTTGGAAGGACCAAAGTAGGAGAAGGACTCGGCTTCGCTTGAATATGCAATTTGTTGTACGTGGCGAAAAGAAGAAACGATCGCGCGCTGATGTTAACTCGGCTAAAATCGCGTAAGCGGTGTCTACGCCAATTGTAAGAAGAAGACGATGGGAAGCCGCCGGGTCCCACGGGCTTTTAATTCACTGGAATTGCCTCCGGATTACCACAAATGCAAAGCAGAGGATACCTTGATCCTGGGGTACCAATGATTCCAACAGATTTAATATTCTGGCCCTTTCACGACCATAAATAAATCGCAAGACAATTTTTAGAAATTTGCGGAATCAAATTGAGTTTCAGTTTGCGTATGAACACTATATGTGTTCATACAATTACATATATAATTCCACCAAAGGTCTATATGTAATGAAACTTCCAACACAGATGAAATAATGAGAAATATTAAATCAAAACTAACAACATTACTGTTTAAAACATTTTATTTATATGTTACAATTAAAATTGACATATACATTCATAAAATTAAGCAACGATGCTTATAAATGTAAATAATTTGTATTTTAAAACCATTGCGGCTCAAATTTCATGTCACCGTACTCTAATTTTTGAATACCACATGAATATTTGTATGTTTGTTTTACTCTACTTCAGTCATGGAAGTGTCAGCAACATGAAATGTAATCTTCGTTTATTTACTTGAAACTCATTATCGAATGCTTCCATTTTAAAAAATATCTTGTAAAATCAGTCCTAAGATCAAAGTCAAAAATTTCTAGCCTTTGAAAATTTAAAATATACATATATACTGTTTAATCAGAAACAAATACTTTTCTGCATTATTCCCCAAATTAAAAGTGAGGCGTAATGCAGAGGAATATCAACCGCCCGACTTCACCTAACAGGCGAAAAAGAGAGAAACAAAAAACATTCAATACTGCGTTTGCAGCGAAAAGGTGTATTATCCTGCCAACGCAACAGTGAGTCGTCTCTCATACAGAAAGTAAAACGCTTTTGTAACAAGTCACCAATTATTACGCAAGTACACATTACATTGAAATACAACAAGTGGTGAACATCATCTAAGTTATAATGGACGATAAAACACAAGGATCCACACAAAACTCATCAACATTACCACAGCGAAGGAATCAACCTAACACACAAAGTGATTGAAATATTTGCAATTACAAGAATAAATAGGGGAAGGGGAATGTTACCAATGGAGAATCCTGGGCCAGCGATATTTTTTTCCCTAGTATAGTTGCCGACAGCTGCAACTAAATCTGTCATCGGTTGTCTCATACTAAGCTCAGTTTTATATATAGCACCCGAGCTTCGTGAACACGTGTTATAACCTTCTCATGACAAACAAAAAGAAATTCGACACTCCGAAAGTTTTTTCAACTCTTTTGTGTACAGTTGATTTTTTTTTCACATTTTCCAACAATTCATCCAGGTAAATATGTTTATAATATTGGCTGAGCCTTTTAGCCTTCGACACACAAAAGAAATTTTGCACGAATTTACATTGTGCCCATTATCCACCGCCTTTTGCAAATATGAGCGTTTGGGGAATCTGGCCACATAGTTACGGGGAATGTCGTGGGAATTTGACATGCTAACTTCATATATTTGACGTGTATAAGTGATTTTTTCGTGCAGAATTTCAACAACACAATAGTTTTTCAACATTTCCTGATAGCTCTTCTGTGCTCCGAAAATTTTTTTAGTCATTATGCCGCCGTACTATCCCAAACAAGAGAAAATTGTTGATTTCGACAACATTTTGAGGCGATCAAGTCGGTGAAAATACATCACAACAGCGTTCGGACAAATTCACGACGCAAAACACGTACTCCGAGGACTAACTCGATGCGTTGCGTTGTAGCATTTGGATGGTGCGAGACTTATCACATTGCCAATGCCGAATGAAGAAGAATTTGCTGGTTGAAAGAAGACGAGGGGCAAAAAAACAGTGAGTTCGCTGGTTTTTTTTCTTTTTTCATCGAATAAAAAACAATTTTTTTTTTTCCCAGATCTTCAAAATGTTCTTTTTCCAAACCAAATAATAACTAGGGAATTATTTTGGGATGGTTTTTCGTAAGCTCCCCAAAATTTTTTTTTGGGAAAAGGTTGGCGCCGGCACCCGGGCCCCCAAATGGAACGACAATAAACCAGGGCGAGTAAGGTTTGGGCAGCTGGCTTTCCGGAAACCCCACAAAAATTTTGTCCCCAGAACACCAGACCCAAAACCGACCCGGCGAAGCGATTCAACAAAGAAAAAAGTGAGGGATTTTTTCCAATTTTTCACCCTTTTTTGGGAAGACCCCGTTTGCCCCCACCGAATAGGGGACCATGGATAAAACCCGGGGGCCTGACCGTCCCAAAACCAGACCTGTCAAACCATCCCCCAAAGGAAAAAAGCATTTGGGCCCATCAACATCTCCCAAAAAAAGGCACCAATGTTTTTTGGCTTTTCCCCAAAGGCAAAAATAGTCTATACCGCCATTCTTCCTTTTTCCCTCGAGTAAAATTAAAAGAGTTTTTTTGGCCCCCGGGAGTCAGGGCGCTGGTGTTAATTCTGGTTACATGAACCTGATTTTTTCCCCTTCAATTCATGCGGTCATTTTTAAGCACACCGGGAAAGTCGATTCCCCAAAACCATGCCCAAGTGGACAACCACACCTGCATTTATCGATCGAGGCGATAGATTTGGCGGGGATCAGCGGCATCACGTTGATTTTTTTCCGCCGAAATGCACGACCCGGGGAGCCGCCGATGTTGCGGGATTTTCACCTTTTTTAAAACGGGATGATGACCGTGAAAACGCGATGAAGGGGAAAAAATTCCCAAAATTGGTTTTTTCCGATTGACTGGGCGCTTTCCGTCAATCGGCCTTGATGTTAAAGGGTTTAAAGCCGAAAAACCCCCGAATCCGGCTTTTTCCCCAAAAAAACCGGCACCACCCCCTTTAACCCGCAAATTTTTTCCGGAAGGGTTTTTTCGTTTGAACTGAGCGGCGAAAATTTGTTTTGGGACGAAGAGAAAGACGCGACAATCAACGTCGAGTTTTGCCCTGGTGATGCCATTGTGACGGGTGGGGAATGGGAAGGGTGTCAACGTCGGAGGCATCGACAAGCGCCCCGCTTCAAAAGGGGGGGCTGGATCATCGTTTTTTTTTTCCTTGTTTCGGCCCCGCCCGTGATGCAAATTTAAAACGGGTGGCCTGTTGAAATTGGGGACACCGGCCGAAACAAAATGGGGCAAGAAAAATGGGGTCAAGATTTTGAAATCGCCTTTAGGTTGTCGCAGATTGTCGATTTCAGACGGCCTGACATTCCCAAATTTTTTTTTAAAAAGCAAAATCGGTTTTTGGGCCCAAAGGTTTTAAAACTTTTTTAAATTTTGTAGAATTTTTTCAAACCAAGTTATCAAAAAAGGGAAAGGGGGACGACTCCCCCACAAACCATGTTTTTAATTTTTCAAAAAATAACTTTTTTTGGGCTTTTAAAAGAAATCAAAACGTGGCCCCAAAATTCCCCCCCCTATTAAAGTTGGGATTGTAAAAATTAAAATTTAAAAAAATTTAAAAATTATTTAACCAAAGGGAGCACATCCAATCATATATTAAACTCAATTTTTTAACGTTCCAAAATTAATTTTAGGTTTTTTTTTTTCAAACCCCCCGCCCCTTCCCTCGGATTTAAACCGAATTTTTGGGCCTTCGGGGGCCGACTTCCAAAAATTTGGGGTACCCCCCCCTTTTATCAGCCCCCAATGACCGGACTAAACAATGCAGTTTCAGCAACACCCAACGGGGGTATTTGGAAATCACGCTTTTTCACCCCCCAAACACAAATTATGATCAAAACACAGGCATTTAAACCCCAAAAGCCTAACCCTGATAACTTACCTCGTACCCTCCCATCCAAAGCAGTAAGTCTTAAAAATCTTGGACTTAGCTTTTAGCAGACACACACCCACAAGCCCAGACCCGTGAATGTACGAATCAGTAGTGTGATATCTATCCAAGTATTTTCAATGGAGAAAGAGAAACATTACCAGGCTCACTTACATATCAAATACTTTACTGAAAGATCTCTGTTGCTCTGAGTCACAAATTGGCGATTCTCCAATTCGTTTTTAATGCGACATTCAAAAATGCAATGGCAAATACTGTAGACCCTAATTATACTCTCGGCTCCAAAGGATACTATTTAGGTAGGTCCTCGAAGGCACAATAGAATTGGAAACGGTCAATGTTCAATTGTGGTGAATTGCATCTAGCGATCCGTACCTTCATGAAGCTAGCCGATGATGAAGAAGAAACCCACCCATTAGCAAGCCAAAATACCTCGCCAGGAATTGCTGAAGACTAAGTCTTAGCTGGGGAACCTTTATTATCTAACCACGGCA
>NW_026094397.1:0-86261 GCF_024586455.1 Bactrocera neohumeralis | reverse complement strand
GTTTGAATAAATCACCCTTATGTTCTATGTTGATGACCGCAGTGGGTAAAAGAATTTTGCTTTCATTTTCTGAATAATTCGCTTGAATTTTTGCTGCTTTAGAGCAACATAGTTGTTCTTCCTTTTTTTCCGGATTTGAGGTTTCGGGACTACTTGATGTAGTTGTAGCGGCTAACCCCGTGGTTTTTCGAAATTGATTTTGCTTCATATTTTGAAAGTTGGTAATATGAAGCAGTGAGTGATGTCTTCGTTGACAGTAGACACAATTAAATTTGCTTTCACAGTCTTTTGTCGTATGAGCATTGTTCCTGTCAGAAACGGATAGTTAAGCCAGCTTAAAATGTTCGTCATTTAAAGCGAATCGCTTGACGATACTGCCTGCTTCCCCTTTTGTTTTCTACCCTAGATGGTATAACATTTGTGCTTATGAGAGTTTAGGATGGTTTATATAAACGGCAGTGAACATGTCCCGGAAGGACGGCCATTGATCATAACATCCATTAAAAACTTCAGTATCACAAGCTGGTACTTTTAGATATACTATATGCCTTTATCTAGGTCTTCTTTTGGTATTATAACTACTCTGGGAGGGGGAGTAGTGGCTCTACTTGGCCTTAATAAACTTATGTGTTCTGTTATCATTCCCTTTGTTAACTCATAGTGATCGCGGCAGTTATCACACTTACCTGTCGCCGAAGCTTTTGTGTTTTCTGGGAGTATCTAGTACTGTATCATACGTTGCCAGAAGGCATGCCCAGAGATTGTTCACACTTTCTAGTTTTATATTCAAAACTCATTCTGTGATGTCAGTAAGGGGAAGCTTGAAATCTTGTGCAATATCTTATAAAACTATCACTTTCAGTGATAAATCTAGATATTGTCTGACCTTTTGATCTTTTTTGTTTTATTCTCTGCTTTGAGCGTGTAGCTTCTGCAAGTGTGCCATGTGGTTTATCTTCATCAGCCATTTTCGGAATTTCTAATAGTAGAGGTGTTTTTGGCTTAACCTCTCTTGATTTGTCTGATTGCATTAATTTGAATTGAGTTTGAAGCTTTTAGCTTAAAATTTTGTCTAAAATGTATTTGAATGTTTCAAATAGATGTTTGACAGAATATAAATTAATAATTTTATTAACAGAAATTTTCTTATTAAAAAAATTAATTTTCTGACAAAACAAATTATGTTATTGTAATTATGTAATTGATAGTTAGTATATTTTAAACTTTTAATTTAATATGATAAAACTTTCGTTTCGCTACCGCATAAAAAGACTAAAGTTTTTATTTATGTAAAAGTTCGATAAATTTTTGTTTTTTTTATGTGACTGAACATTTTTTCAAGAATATCAATGTATCTTCAGTTCACTCGAGCTTCTTTTATATATTTGTATCTGTAAACGAATGAGGAACGGGAAAGAAAAATACAATATAAAGTTTGAAAAGCCAACTTTCTGAATATGTGATGTTTATTTTTGAGAAACGAAAATTAATTGGTGAAATTTCAGTTTGAATGAAAAAACCAAAATTGCAATGTTAAATGAATTTGAACCTAAAAAAAATAGCGACCTCTAAGAGTTAAGCTACAGCGCCTGGCTTGAGGGAGGATTTTCGTTTTGTCAACTAACAATTGAGGGGGTAAGAGTAGAAAAAAATTTTCAAAAATTTCTTTTGAAGCACCCTAATGTATATCAGTTAAGTTATGTACTTGATAAACTTGTACTTAAATGAAATGTGCAAAAAATTATATACTCGTATGTACATATGTCGCGCGGTAAATGCAAGTTAATACCACCAGTTCATATTACATGAACATATCTTTTATTTGTCATAAATATGTAATATGACACTTACGACCCATATGGTCCGTATTGAAACTTTGTACTTTGCTAATGCGGTCCGCCTTAAGTGGTCCCAAGATGTAACTCATTGATTGTAAGATGAACCTTTCCACTTGTAACATATGGTCTATATTAAGTGGATTGTAGATATACTTCTTAGAATGTAAGATTAATATTTGTATCTAGGCTTAAGAAAAATATTGTATTTAAGAAGAGATAATAAAATAAAACGTTGACCACTGGCGATTGCCTGCTGTTGCCCGCAGTTGCCCACCAGAACTCGACTTGAATATTAATTGGCGATCCTGCCAGGAGAATCGGAGTTTTACGATGGACCAAAATGTCATAGTAAAATTCGGCGGTAAGCATTTAAGGGAACCATGAAAAAATCAATATGGTATCCTCAACTGAGGAGAAAAGAAAAAAACATAAAAAAATCGGCGAGTTCGAGTTAATTTACGCGTGTTTCCTGTTTAAAAATCAATCAAGTATTCGCAAATGAGGAGAAAAGAAAAAAACAAACAGAAATTGGCGAGTGCTGTGTATTGAACGTGAACTGACCGTGGCAGAGCAACAACCTTACACATACGGATAAATTGATGTCTTCAAGGACGACAGCAAGAGCTCCAGCAAAAGAATACAGCATAAAATTCAACAGCAACAAAATAGTTGTAAGTAGCTCTTATATTCATTAATTGCATGGGAAATAACTCCTCTGGTATTAAGTAAAAAATTTTTGCTGTGAATATTATAAAAATAATAAAAGATAAAATATTTAAATATTTTTAATTCAAATTAATAGGAAGTTATTACAATAGATTTATGCAAAAAGAAATTTAACCATTTTTTTGTGAGTATTGCTATTTTATGAAACTCACAAATATATAAGTACATATATAAAAAAAACCGAAAAATAAAGTTAAAGGAGAGAAACATATAATTCTTTGGGAGCAGAGACTACTATTTTATTTAAAAAAAAAATTTTTTTTGGGACAAAAAGGTCCTGAAACGCCAGCTGAAGATTTATACCAGCAGAGTGAAAAGAATAATTATAAAAAAATATTGTGGAACGAAAATGTTCTACAACTCCAGCCGAAGTTCATACCGGCAAAATAAAACAAAAAAATTATGGTAAAAAAACCAAATCAAAATATAAAAATACAAAATTTATATTACTTGGGACAAAAAAGTCCTAAGTCACCAGCCGAAGAAAGTACCGACAATACTTAAAATAAAAAATACTTTAAAATTGTGGAACAAACAAGTTCTACAAAGCCAGCCGAAGATTTTACCGGTTAAATAAATCAAAAAATGAATGGTGAAAAGCCAAATTGAAATATAAAAACACAAAATTTAAAATTCTTGGGACAAGAAAATCCTAAGACGCCAGTCGAAGGTAATACCGACATAAAATAAAAAAAATATATATAAAAATATAAAAAAGGAGGTACCAATATTTTAAAAATAAATAATTTCAATAATGTAAGCTAAAAAATTACTGAAATATATTCAGGCAATAATACAACCTTCCCATTTCACCCTGGAGAACTAATTTATGAAAAAGTAATACGGCAAAGAAATAAGCTGAATCCCAGAAAAAAAAACAGGTTGTAAAAGAGGATTTAGGAAATACAGTTAAAATACAAAACAGAAACAGAATAATTCTTAAAAATAATATCAAATCTTAAATCTTTTACCTTCAATATACAAAAAAAAAAAATTTTTGTCTAAATGATGTCACATGTAAGAAGACTTCTATCAAAAAAATAATTAAAAGTCGAAGATAATATAAAATGTATCGAATATATGTTTAAGAGTCAAATTTAAATAAATTGCAAATATAAATTAAGATTTCAAATGGGACTGTTCAAATTTACAAATTAGTCTATAGCCTTACGTACTATATCTCTTTGAATCGGGACGCTTCAACTTATTTGTCATAAATTTGTAATATTGACACTTACGACCCATATGGTCCGTATTGAAACATTTTACTTTGCTAATACGGTCCGCCTTAAGTGGTCTCAAGATGTAATTCATAGATTTTAAGATGAACCTTTCCACTTGTAACATATGGTCTATATTAAGTGGATTGTAGATATACTTCTTAGAATGTAAGATTAATATTTGTATCTAGGCTTAAGAAAAATATTGTATTTAAGAAGAGATAATAAAATAAAACGTCAGTTGACCACAGGCATTTGCCTGCAGTTGCCCACCAGAACTGGACTTTAATATTAATTGGCGATCCTGCCAGGAGGTAATAATTAATTTGCATATGTTTACCGGCACATTGGTACATACATAAATGTAATACTTTTTTTTTGCTTTTTATTCTTTTTTTATTTCTTAATTTTTTTTATTTACCTACCTTTGCTTGAATGTTATAAGCGGTCCAGCTTGTTGCTTTATAGCCCAAGGGGTATCGCTGGAAAATTTGCAAGCAAAGAGTACTTGTCTTCTGTAAATTGTTTTTGTAATGTATTTTGGTAGTGTGTTTGGAGACACGAATTGACCATTCAAGCAGGTAGTTTAATATTGTTATATGTTATAGTTTATGTATGTAGCATATGGTTATATTTCCATTTAAATATGTACATATATTAAATTGGGTGTAAAAGAAGAATTTGCAAATTTTTTGTGGCCCAAGGGGTGTCGCAGGAAATATTGCAAGCATGTAATACATGACTCAGTAAATTTTTTTTTTTGGAAATTTTGTAACGGTGTGTCTAAAGACACAGGCTAAGCAACTCGGCAGGTACTGTACTTTTTTGCAGTTATTTTTTTTTTGTACATATACATATGTATATCGAACTGTTTATTAAGTTAACGGTGTCCCGGAATACCGTCGAACCTGTAAACTTAACATACATACATACATATTTATGTGCATAAAAATTAAATTTATTTATTTGTATTTATGAAATTATATATGGAATGGAACGGACTCACGTTATTTTCCGCCAATTGTTTTGGGTCACTATACCTAAATCTTTTTCTGTTTCTTTTAATTCCTTTTCGGCTTATGTATGTCCACGGCTGTCCCTGTTGATTTGTTGTCTTTCTCTTTTGTTCTTTGTTGGTGTAGTCTCTCGTGACTATGTATAGTAGTTGTGCTTTGTGTATATATGTTATTACACCGTGCCCATTTGATGTTAGTAGGTTTTGTTTTTGTTGTTTTGGTTTTTAGTTTATTTCGCGCTCGGTTTTGATTTTAGTAGGTTTTTTTTCACTGTTTCCTTAAATTTCTATTTCTTTTCGGTATCTTTTCACGCCACTTTCGATTTTCCGTGTGTTTCTGGGTTTTGTTTCTTTTTTCACTGTAACTTTTTTCTTTGTTTACTCAAATTCATTTTTGTTGCTTAGATGCCTTTCGGAAAGGCTCGATGGACCATTTGTTCACGCGTGATACTAGTATACTTACTCGATACGTAGGTTGCTATATATATTTCTGGCCTAATAATGCAAATAGGCATATTTATCAACGAAAATGTTTTTTTTTTTTATTATTATTATTTTTTTTTTGTCGATTACTGTTTTGTTTCGGGCTCATACGCATAGATCCATGATTCGTCACCTGTGACGATCTTATAAACGTCTTTTGAAGCACCGCGATCGTATTTTTTCAGCATTTCTTTACACCAATCCACACGAGCCATTTTTTGAGGGATTGTCAAATTGTGCAGGATCCAACGAGAACAAACCTTTTTTACGGCTAGGTGTTCATGCAATATCGAATGTATGCTGGTGGGAGAAATGCATAGGCATGCCTCTATCTGAAGGTATGTTACATGACGGTCTTCCATTATCACTTCACGTACGGCATCGATGTTTTCTGGCACAACGGCTGTTTTTGGACGACCTTCACGGAATTCGTCTTTGAGCGAGCGTCGGCCACGATTGAATTCGTTGTACCAGATTTTCACAGTGCTATAGGATGGTGCTTCATAGCCATGCAAAGATTTTAGTTCATCGATGCACCCTTGTCGTGATAATCCACGTCGAAAGTTGTGAAAAATGATCGCACGAAAATGTTCACGAGCTAATTCCATTTTTTGGCCGAGATGATTTTTTTAATTCCCTGTAAATAAAACAATTCACGATTAAATGACAAAACGTTCTAAGTGATGTTATGCTAAAAAATGTCAAACTTTGAAATGTCAGATTGCACCTGGCAACACTTAGTGTTGCCCTATGCCAGAATATATATAACAGCCCTCGTACTTCTGCCAAATAAAAAAGGTGCGTGGAGTCCCTACGGGCGGATGAAGTTATACTTCTTAGTGATATTCCAAGAAATGCATATCATTTTGTATGAAAGAAAACTAGAAAACTTAAATTCACATTTTATAAATTTATTTTAATTTATTATCTCCCCGAGCATGCCTTTGCCAACAAGTCGTCTTTTCGCGACGATGGCACAAAAATCATAAATAGCACAACTTTCTGGTGCTTCTCGCAAAAATCTGTGATATGTATTCACGATCATACGTATACATACATACCTACATATGTATTTACGCATGTTTGTAGGCGAAGCTGCTACAGCGGCAAGGGGTGACAATCGGCGGCCATTACTTTACTTATGCCATAGAAATTCTATTGCTCCGAATATGGAAATGACAACGAAATAATGCAAATATGCTTATTTCTAAAGGTCATTAATTTCTTTGAAGAAATGAAAGGAATGAATGATCCTGAGAAGTACAGTCTTAACTTTTCAACGGCCAACGCAGAGCATTTCAACCAAAAGGAATTTATTCATAAAAATCACCACTCAGAAGTCGTTTTATCCGTTGTAAGCGAACGATTTTCGAAGAAACATCATTTCTAATATGCCACAAGACAAAATTAGAAATTAACTTCTTAAACCTCACGCTGTCAGATAAAACGATATACCTCGTCATCGCGGGTCGATTTCCAAAAAATGTAAATGAAGACTAACTACAGAAATAATCCTCTTAAAGTATAGCCTTAATTTTTCAACGGCCAACGCAGGGTATTTTAACAAAAGGGCACATAAAATAGTTGAGAATTCGCAGAAATGAGAGACAAAGGAAAGAAAAAGCAGTATAACTTCAATAATGAACAAGCATACAAACATACATATGCGCAGCAGCAGCAAGGAAAGAGACAACAATCGGCGATCCATTGTATATTTCTTTCATGCATAACCAAACCATAATTAGGACAACGCAATACAAGTGTCAATGGTGGTCTTGGTGGTAAGCGCTTGAAAAGTTACGACGAACACGTAGGTACGTAGGTTCGAATCCCAACAGAATTGATTTTTTAATTGAATATGTCACCAACCAAAAATTGAAACATTGTTCTACAAAAACAACAACAGCATAAGCATGGCAACATCCATGCTGTGACATGTCGTCACCGCTTCGCTTGCTGCTCGAACATCTTCGCAGACAAGGTTGCCTAGATTCATATTGAGCAAGATTGCGCAACCTTAATCTATCGCAACCTTTTCCGAACTCGTATAAGAAGTATAACTTCAAAAAGCACTGATCTTTTGTATCACACATTCTGTATAAAATATTTATTAAACTTATTTGAACACCTATATATATATTTTTTTTTTTGGTTTTCCTCGAAACCCACCGCGGGACACTGCTGCCGAAATCGAGGATTCAGTTCACTACGTGCAGTGCGGTGGTTGTTGCGATAGAACAAGTAAAAATCTGCGGTCGAACGTCTTGCTTCACGGATGAAACGATAAGAAGGCGGATTCCGTTCATATCTATCCCTTTTGATAGTTTGGGTGGTGAATATTAGATTATTACGAGTCGTCTCGTTGATGATCGTGTGGTTGTTATGTTGTAATGATGAGCGGTGTTAGGTACTGTGTTTGCTACGTGTGTATGTGTTGTGAACTGTTTTGTGATGAGATGTTGTGACGTGATGTAATGCGATGTGGTGTCGGATGTGGGATGTTGCGGAACACTCGTAAGACATGAGAACAGTATTGGTTTGAGCTATACTGTACGTTACTGTTTTCGGTCAGTTCATGTGTTGTGGAAAGTAGTCGGTCCCAGTAAGTGGCATCGGGATTTCCTGCTAACCATATCCAAGCAGATCCTATCCAGTTGATTGATCTCTTTTGAGTGGTGGCGTTTTTTGTTCGCAGTCGGCTTAATACGCTATTTTGGAAAGTTGATGTTTTAATTGTGGAAATAAAATACTTGTTTTACTAATTTCGTAATATGTATATAGCAAGTCGCACACCGTTGGTAATTTTTTCGTAATCGTGCAAGTCGATAGTGTGTATAATTTTATACGTCTCTTTTGTAATCTTTCCCAGTGCTTGTTTGATTGTTACGAACGGGCTGTCGTTCTCGTAGGTGTCTACCGCTGCAGTTGTCCAGGACGGTAAGAGTCTAAAGAATAAATTTTTGTCAGTTTTTATACTCTCGCAACAAAGTTGCTAAGGAGAGTATTATAGTTTTGTTCACATAACGGTTGTTTGTAAGTCCTAAAACTAAAAGAGTCAGATATAGGGTTATATATACCAAAGTGATCAGGGTGACGAGTAGAGTCGAAATTCGGATGTCTGTCTGTCCGTCCGTCCGTGCAAGCTGTAACTTGAGTAAAAATTGAGATATCATGATGAAACTTGGTACACGTATTTCTTGGCTCCATAAGAAGGTTAAATTCGAAGATGGGCAAAATCGGCCCACTGCCACGCCCACAAAATGGCGGAAACCGAAAACCTATATAGTGTCATAACTAAGCCATAAAAAAGATATTAAAGTGAAATTTGGCACAAAGGATCGCATTAGGGAGGGGCATATTTGGACGTAATTTTTTTTAGAAAAGTGGGCGTGACCCCGCCCCCTATTAAGTTTTTTGTACATATCTCGGAAACTACAATAGTTATGTCAACCAAACTCTACAGAGTCGTTATCTTCAGGCATTTCCATATACAGTTCAAAAATGGAAGAAATCGGATAATAACCACGCCCACCTCCCATACAAATGTTATGTTGAAAATCCCTAAAAGTGCGTTAACCGACTAACAAAAAACGTCAGAAACATTAAATTTTACGGAAGAAATGGCAGAAAGAAGCTGCATCCAGGCTTTTTTTAAAAATTGAAAATGGGCGTGGCCTCGGACCAAAAACCATATCTCAGGAACTACTAGACCGATTTCAATGAAATTCGGTATATAATATTTTCTTAACACCCTGATGACATGTACGAAATATGGGTGAAATCGGTTCACAACCACGCCTTCTTCCAATATAACGCTATTTTGAATTCCATCTGATGCCTTTTCTGTATAATACGAGTATTTACACAAATACGGTATTTGAAAAATATGTAAATGACGTATAATGAAATCTCGATTATCACTTTATCATGCGAGAGTATAAAATGTTCGGTGACACCCGAACTTAGCCATTCCTTACTTGTTTAAATGTGATTTATGAATATTTCTGTTATCCTAGTAGTTATTGTGACGGTATTGTCTTTAGCGACAGTTTCTTTCTTAAAATGGGTTCGGTTTTACCTTTAATTTGTTTTTTATTTTGATACTCTCTTAACAAAGTTGCTAAGGAGAGTATTATAGTTTTGTTCACATAACAGTTGTTTGTAAGTCCTAAAACTAAAAGAGTCAGATATAGGGTTATATATACCAAAGTGATCAGGGTGACGAGTTGAGTTGAAATCCGGATGTCTGTCTGTCCGTCCGTCTGTCCGTCCGTCCGTGCAAGCTGTAACTTGAGTAAAAATTGAGATATCATGATGAAACTTGGTACACGTATTTCTCGGCTCCATAAGAAGGTTAAGTTCGAAGATGGGCAAAATCGGCCCACTGCCACGCCCACAAAATGGCGGAAACCGAAAACCTATAAAGTGTCATAACTAAGCTATAAAAAAAGATATTAAAGTGAAATTTGGCACAAAGGCTCGCATTAGGGAGGGGCATATTTGGACGTAATTTTTTTAGAAAAGTGGGCGTGACCCGCCTTCTACTAAGTTTTTTGTACATATCTCGGAAACTACTATAGTTATGTCAACCAAACTCTACAGAGTCGTTATGTTCAAGCATTTCCATATACAGTTCAAAAATGGAAGAAATCGGATAATAACCACGCCCACCTCCCATACAAATGTTATGTTGAAAATCCCTAAAAGTGCGTTAACCGACTAACAAAAAACGTCAGAAACATTAAATTTTACGGAAGAAATTGCAGAAGGAAGCTGCATCCAGGCTTTTTTTTTTAAATTGAAAATGGACAAAATATGGGTGAAATCGGTACACAACCACGCCTTCTTCCAATATAACGCTATTTTGAATTCCATCTGATGCCTTCTCTGTATAATATATAGTACATTAGGAACCAATGATGATAGCGGAATAAAACTTTACACAAATACGGTATTTGAGCTGAGGTATCCCTTGTGGAAAAATTGTCGTGATCGGACTATAACTTTTCAAGGTCCCTTATATCGAACAAGAAGAATTCAGTGCCTAACCTAACCTAACCTAATTTTTCACCGAAAATATCAGTAAATCTCTCAGATGTTTTCATGTAATTCAGAGGGCATCATTTTTATATTCTCGCAATAAAGTTGCTAATAACGGTATCTCGATTATGACTTTATCATGCGAGAGTATAAAATGTTCGGTGACACCCGAACTTAGCACTTCCTTACTTGTTTTAATATAGTATCACCTGCTTCGTAATTCTTTATTATTGATCAATTTTTGTTGTGATACTTTAGCGTATTTTTTTGGTTTCTAGCTATTTCATTTCGAAGTTCAGAATTAACTATTTCCCTGAAGTTTGTTAAATCTTGGTAATTAATTCTCTGTGTTCTTCTAAAGAATACATCGGCTGGTTTCCTTTTTGTAACTGAGTGTATTGTGTTATTATATCTGTCAACTACAATGTTGATACTTTCTTCAATAGAGCAATCAGGATATTCCATTTGGAGGCATCTGATTATTTCAATAATAGTGGAGTGCACACGTTCTATCGCACCAGCGTATGTATTAACTTGGTTTTCCTGGTTTATAATTATATTCTTCTATCCGTGTTTTCCACCTTTTTAACTTGGCATTGTTATTACTGTTGCTTAATGCAAACGTCAGTGGCTGGTGATCAGTGGCTGGTAATTTAAAGCCTTCCTGGATTAGTAAAATCTGTATCCGCTAGGATTGACTTGCTTTTATATGAACATTTTTACCTCTAGTTAAAGTGGTAATTTTTGCGAAGTATTTTATAAATCTCTTATAATATGATGCTGCCGATTGTCCCACTGTCGGTGATTGGTCCGAAAAGTTCCGAATATTAGTTTATCAATCCATTTAGTTCATGTTCATAAGGGGTTTCTTGAATATTATTCACTTGTTTAAAGATATTTTGTTTTAGTGGCAGTCCCAAATCCTTGAGAGTTATTGTGTCACTTTTCCTATTTATGATCGCTCCCGTTTCTTTGAGGGTGTCATCACCAATGAGGCTATCAAAGGATTTTAAATAAGATAACATAAAGAAATCAAAATTATTCGTAATACCTATTCTTCCGCGGCTGAGTGAACCTTAAAAAGACACTCAAGTGTCTGTGAATTTTTTGAAAGTTGTTCGGAGACAAAGTTTTTATTAGTTCTCGTATTTATAAGGAACTTGACAATATCCTCGTTTTTTTAAGTTAGTTCTATAAAGGGTAGGCTAGACAGGTGTCTGTCATAAAATTTATTTCCTAGTCCTCTGTTTAGACTTTAAAATTTTTTTGGTGTTTTCCTAGGGATATTTGAAGAATAATTGGATAGCCTTTTTATAGGCGTATTATTCGGTCTATTCATATATTTTATTCATCGTGAATGTATTGAAGGATCCACCTCCACTAGACCTGGTTGGTCTGGGTAGTAGCAGTGCCTGATTTTGAATGTTTTTATTGTAAATATTGGCTTTAGTTTTATTTGGCTTTTTTGCATTTGATATGTGCTACTTCCATTCGTTGAATGACTAGCATTCTAGACAATTCGCCGTTTAGGACTCTGATAAATATATCAAGGGATCGATTCCTATAGGTTTCCAGTAGAACATTATTTGTTTCTCTTGAATAATCATGACTCTTTATTTTGTTTATTATCAGCGATAGTTGGTGATTAACTCTTGCGAAGAATTGCTCTACGCTGAAGGGTTTTTGGGATAAGGTTAATATATTATATAATATATAATATATAATATATTTATTGCCATTAACAATTTTTTAAGGTTTTTATATATCGGGTAGTTATAAATTTTATATAAACTTAAAATTAGCTTACAGGAGTATCAACTTCTGCATTCTCTTCGGACTGTTCACTGGATCCTTTTTAAAGTCCTCTGGCTTTTTTGTTTTGGTTGGCCACTTTATAACTATTTTAATGAAAATTTTGCTGTTTTTTTGCATTTGCCAATTAATAAAACACTTAATTGTTGTTGTTCATAAGAAGTTTTAAAATACATATGTCACAACACTTAATGCGCGTTTGGTTTGCGGCGATTTATGTGTTTGCTATTTAAAGTAAACTTTCGGTGTGGGCAATTTCAAATTATTGAATTTCCAGCCAGTTATGAGTCGGCAACCGCACAATAAAAACACGCTATTTGAACTCGATTACCTTAATGAATAATTTTTTTTTTATACAAAATTTTGCTTATTTACTATAAACTTACATATATACATATGTACGAATTCTTACTTACTAGTACTTATTTCTATATACTCAGTTATAATAATGTAACATTACATTATAGCAACAGGGCTCCCGCTCTGGTTTAGTGCGAACGAAATGTGTTGTTGTTCTAATTTTTGGAAATGAACTTTATTGAGCAACAATGATATTGTTTATTTGCAGAATATTGCTGAATTGAATTTCTGATATATTTTGTTAGCTACGATAACTTTGTTGTTGGTATATTTTGTTAGCTATGCTAACTGTGATAACTTGGAAAGCTAAATGAGAGAATTGCGTCGACAGTCCTTTTTCCAAAAAAATTCATTGAAATGGAGTATGTTTGCTTTCAACAAGTATTTGAAGATAAATTTTTCGAATATTTGAGTTTAATACAATTCGAAACATGCGCCAGTTTACTACTCGGACTACAAGTTCTTCTTGCACAACAGGTCTTATGAGTAGCACATCGTTGAAGTCGACTTTGAGGTAGGTTATTATGCATTAAATAGCCGTTCAGGACCGAAAAGGTAACTATGGCTTACAGTAATTTTGCGATTGGTACATGCTGTTTCTTGCTTAATTTAGGTTGCGAAAACGAAAAATTATAGTCAAAATTATCTTACACATAGAACTTTTTATGTTGTAGTCAAAGGGTATAAAGGGTTAAACCACCACCATTTACTAAAATGAAAAAATAGCTGAATGTGATTTTTTTTTTTTCATTGCCATTGTAACTAGTTAACATAAAATAAACTAACGAACAATTTGTTTTGCTTATTGTATAATACAAAATAATTAATGGTGCGTATAAATTGCAGAGAATCTGGTTACTGTATAAGGTGTCACGGGTTTTTGCGCTTAAGCCTTTCTTTCCATTAACTTCGAGTGACAAGGGCCCTGGCTTCAGTGTTCACATGGTCAGAAAATCTCTCCATATGAGACTTTGCACATTTGTTGATTGATGTAGCAACTGAGTCAATTCCGAGATCGCGTTCAAGATCGTGAACGAATTTTGTTATATGTGGATAATGCAGAGTTTCTACCCAATTGCCAATGCTTGTACATGTTTCTGAATTTTATTTCTAATTCTTCTTTTTTCTTTTTGATTTGCACACCATTTAAATACAGAGGCATATATCTAGTAATGTTGTATGTGAAATCAATATGTACTGATTTATACCGGGATTCTAGTCTCAATTTGAGGCATTTTGAGGTAAAGTCTCAATTTGTGACTAATTACTATTCACTAAACAGTCTCTAGCGTTAGTCTCAAAATATTGCCTCAAATTTGAGGTGACAAAACTAAAAAGAACTCTGGTCTTCCATTTTGAATGCACTCCATAGAGATCATCATAGATATTAATCGATTGTCGTTTTTTTATATTTTGTTAGCAACTCAAACACGAAAAGATTAAAAATAAATCAATTTTACATAAATTTCGTAAATATTATCAAACAAAGTGAATTTTTATTTTTATTGATAATTATGTTTTTTGGCTATGTTATAGAAAATTTATTACTTGTTATCGACGTATTTATTTTCATTCAAGTGTAGAAACATCCCTGAATAATGAATTGTAATAGATTTTGTGACTGTCACTTACAGAATAGCAAAATCGTCTCAAGTCTCAAAATTTGTCTCTAACTTAAAATCCCAAATTTAGAGACTTGAGACTGTATCACAGTACAGAATCGCACGGTTAGTCTCGTTTAATTTTATTCGCCATTTAGCTGTCCGTTCAAATATTTTGTTTAAATGTTCTTGCAATCTTGCAATTGATGCAGTTTGTGTTTTGCCGACAGACAGAACCGCAGTATCATCTGCAAATGTTACTGTAATACATTTGTCCTCATGTGGTAGATCGCACGTAAAGAGTAGGTACATATTACCCTGAGGAACACCAGCCTTTATTTCCTTTAAATCAGAGTATATATCTCCATGTTTAATTCGAAAATAAACGTTCCGAAAGGTATGATTTTAAAACACTGTAATATTTTTTTGGTAAAAGCATTTTAATTTTGTTTAGGAGCCCGCCAAGGCAAACTTTATCAAAGGCTTTATACACGTCGAAAGCCAAACTGATGCACCGGTATCAGCTTCCTCTCTTCAATTATGTTGTTAATACGCACAGCAAGCACAGTTTTTCCAAAAGTTTTGAGAGTATTGGCAGGAGAGATATGGGCCGATACGAAGTAATTTCATGCGCTGGCTTACTTGGATTATTGAACATAATCACCTCTGCAGTTTTCCAATAAATTGATACTTATTGAAGATTTTTTGTAGCAATAATTAAAGCCGTAATTTTGCATATAACGTTGTGAGGAAGCTGTTTTAGTATTTTACTAGTAATAAAGTCAAACCCAGGCGATTTTTTACACTTCAGTTTTTTTTTTTATTTTTGCACATGCCTCATCGTTAGTTATCAGAGGAATTTCGGTATATTTCTCGTAAGTATGAGGTTCCATTTCTGCTGCAATGGATGTGTCATATGGTTTGAAGACATCTTCAAGGAATTCCGAAAAAACATTTGTTTTTTCTATCTCGCTCTTTGCCCATGTCTGGTCTGCTTTTCTGATTGGATGATGCTGAATTACGGGTCGAAAAAAATTTTTAGTACACTTCCAAAGTGAATAATCATTCCTATGGTCGTTAGATAAACTTCTCAGATAATAGCTGAGAGTTATATTTTTAAATGCCCTTGTCTTATTGGTAAGTTTTTTACACAATTTGTTAATACAACTTTTATCAGATGGAGATCTTGTTTGTTGCCACTTTCCGCATAATCGGCGTTTTTCTGATACCATTTCTTTAATTTCTTTGGTATATTTATGACCTGCTGTGACGTTTCTTTTCATTGGTGTACTACTCCAGGCTACATATTAAATTGTAAATGTCAAATTCATGATTTCGTTATCTAGCTCGGAATTACAACTAATTTTTACGTGACTATCAACATTGGATAGCATTTGCTTAACCCTTGTGTGATGTTAATAAAAAGTTGCACATGTGATGTTAAGGTCACGAAATGACCTAGTCGGAGTTTTGAAAGGGTATTCTATAAAAACCTTATGATTTTTGTTTTTTCTAATATTTCTTATATTAATATTAAACTACAAATTAAGTTTGAATTTAACATTTCATGGCTGTATTGATTATAATTTTATTTTGTTCTTAACATATCTAAGATTTTTTAAATATAAAAGAATGCGCAGGTGGCTCGCTGAATTGTTTTTCTCTTTTTTAGAGAACTTCCGTCCAGACATTCCTGACAATACCAGCCGACAACTGTTTTTAGGTACGCGCTTTCTACGAGTTATTTCACCCTGTATATGGTATAGGCCAAGTTTTTCGAGAAAATCTTACGCTTATATGTTTTTGACGCATTCCAATTAGAGTGAATTTCTGTCCATAAAACCTAGGCATTTAGCGCAGAAACATCCACAATATTCGAGAAGACAGCTAAGGGCCAACGATAAGTTTGTCTCTTTCACGTATATGTTTCTACTAATTGGTCAATTGTGTCTACTCAAGATTTTGTTGAAATATAAAAATCTTTTATTTCCGGCAACTTCTTTGAATGGTTTTCAATAAATTTTTGTTATGAAGAAGAGTGCTCAATTCACTAACCATTTTACAAGTATACTTTATAGAAATGTGTTGAACAATGATGATATCCATCAAAGAAAAAACAACTGTTTATGTAGTAGTGGAAATTGTCTTATTATTTCTCATAGTGCCCATCAATGTCATATTATTATTCAGTAACAGTAATGCCAAATCTCGAGTTGTAAAAAAATTATCTGTTTGCTATATACGGTCTTTCATACCCACTTACTTCCAAAAACCTTGTAAGTGACATTACAATGCAAAATATTAGTCGACCATGAACTTCATCTCAAAGACTGCGAGACTTTCTCCGTACGCACGATAAACGCCTGTTTCTAAATTATATTTCTCTCCAATTTTTTAGCGCCCTCGATGTTGGTGAACTCGAGCACAGCTCAAATGTTTCTTTTATGTTTGATATTCGGTGAACTGAATATACTGTAACCGGAGTGTCGTCGAATTTTATTTTCTGTTCTGGCTTTAGTGCTATTGGTTGCTGTCGGTGAAAAGTCCACGGGAGTGTTACTTACATCAGCTTCAGCAATACTGTCTTCTTCTTCACTAGCAATGTACCATACTCGCCATCGCCATCTGGCAATTCTTCCAATACATTCTCATCGACCTCAAAATCACTATACCCATCAATATCCACAATGTCTTCCACTATTGTCTGTATTTGGGTTTCTGTCAGACGACAAATTTGCTGAATCTCGGTTACGTTTCATTTTATAAAATATCTACGAGTACAATGTCTGTCGTTTTACACAAAAATTAATTGGCAAAAATGGCGCGAAACTTCCTCTTGCCACTTTGAACAGCAGATGGTCACTGAATGCTGCCCACACGTTAGTTTTGATTCTGCCATGTTTTTTATCAAATTATAAAAAATATTTTGCACTTTTTCAAAGCGATCCCAAAATTTTGTGTCTTTTATAAAATACTAGCTGACCCCGCATACGTTGACCTGCGTGAAATTATGTGTTTTGAAATGAAAAGAAAGTTGAATTTACGTTGGAAATATCAATAGCAACCGAAGATATTAGCAATCGTCGTTTTTCGGGTGGATTATGTAAACTCGTCCTAAGAAATTAGTTGAGAACACACCTGGATGTCAATCCATGTATAATATCAAGGCATTTCCGAATAGAGCAATGTGCTCGCAAACGAATCACTGACGCAAGTTGAGAAAAAACTCGTCAATGTAAATTTTGTTGTTGGAGGTGTTTCCGCTGGCTGTACTGTATTCTCTGGGTTGAAAAACACTCTTTAGCCATTCTCCAAATGAACTGCGAGACGCACAACATTCGAAAAACGTTCATGAATTGCAAAAGTAAATACCCTACAAAGCGCTTTATTGCAATTCACGTATCGACCGTATCGTTCAAGACCAATATTGATATGAGTTTTGAATGTGAATTAGACAACAGTGGAGAGTATAGTACGATCCATATGTTGTCAACTTCGATATTCACTACTCTAAGTTGTATGGTCGTCTGATGAGCTACGACGATAGAGTGGATATCCATCATTTCCAGTTTGCGATTCCGAAAGAAAAGCAATTGGATAGTGTTTCGTGCATTTATTGTTAGACATACAAACCGAAGTGGGATTGAGGTGTCCGCAAGGTCCATGAACCATATTGGTTTTCCTCACTTCGTTTAATACTGGATCTTTCTCTACATCAGGAATTTCCGCAGAAATGATTTCATCCATTTGATCTTTGTTTGTACGTCTGGTTGGTGTCATTGTTAAAAACGAAAATCCAACTGAAAATAAAATGATCTCATATTTTTTCTGTTTAACCATGTATACCAAATTGTAATATTGTGTAGTCAGCAAAAGTTACCAAAACTCGATATATGTAAGGTGAATTTAACTTACCGTGATTAATAAGCACTTATTAGCAAACAAAAAACTTCTTAGTCTTTAAAACAAAACGAACTTTACCAAAAACTTAATAAAATTTACATGAAAACAGATTATCACAATTTTTTTTTAATTGAATGACGTTGACATTTAAATTGAATTACGTTTACATTTGTTACGCGCGTTTTTTAAAATATGCAAAATGAAATGTATATTTTTCAATCTTTCTGGGAGATTTTCTTAATATTTTTCTCCATAAGAACCTTGTACAGAGTATTAGAAAACTACAAAAAAAAAATCAGCCAATTCGGTTCAGCCATTCACGCGTGATGCCGTAACAACGCACTCGTTGTCCTGCGTGAAATTATGTGTTTTGAAATGAAAAAAAAACTGAATTTACGTTGTGTTAAAAATCATTTATTTTCGATTTTTCTAAATTGTTTCAATGTCACGCAGTTTGATAAGCAACATTTTTTTGTTTCTATTCCGGTGAGTAAATGTACGGAGAAGATGGGGAACTCGGGAACTCGGGAAAACCCATGCAATCGTAGTTACGATAATTTGGCCAATTTGGCATAAACATTCGTGATGAGTTCATATTTCGTTGAAGTGAATTGACAAAAGGGAGGTGGAATTGATATCAAACCACTGGAACAGAAATTTGCCTATTTCCAATTCCTAACGAATACGATGTAAAATGTCTTCGGCAATGTACTTTTGTTCGTGTTCCATAATTGACGCGTATTTGAAGGCTGATATGTCGAAATGATCATCGCGAAAAGTGTGCGCAATGACTCAAATCAAACTGAACAACGTACATTTATTAATAGCAACCGAAGGTATTAGCAATCGTAGTTTTTCGGGTGGATTATGTAAATTCATCCTAAGGAATTAGTTGAGAACACACCTGGATGTCAATCTATTGGTTGGCATTGCTTTCTGCGTACCTATTTCTTCGGCGATGCATTCCATGCATAATATCAAGGCATTTCCAAATAGAGCAATGTTCTCACAAACGAATCGCTGACGCAAGTTGAGAAAAAACTCGTCAATGTAAATTTTGTTGTTGGAAGTGTTTCCGCTGGCTGTACTGTATTCTCTGGGTTGAAAAACACTCTTTAGCCATTCTCCAAATACTGCGAAACGCACAACAGTCGGAAAAATCGATTTCACCAAACTACAATATCAAACATTGGTATGAGTTTTGAATGTGAATTAGACAATAGTGGCGAATATGGTACGATCCATATGTTGTCGACTTCGATATTCACTACTCTAAGTTGAATGGTAAATGTCATGCCATTGTCGTCTGATGAGCTACGAGTATAGAGTGGATATCCATCATTTCCAGTTTGCGTTTCCGAAAGAAAAGCACGTGGATAGTGTTTCGTGCATTTATTGCAAGTGGGATTGTGGTGTCCGCAAGGTCCATGCACCATATTGGTTTTCATCACTTCGTAGAATAATGGATCTTTCTCTGCATGAGGAATTTCCACAGAAATGATTTCATCAATTTGATCTGGTGTAACCACCATCCACCATTCAAAGAAGAATGTGTGCGTGCGGCAAACCTCGTTTTTGCAACTCAACAGAGTACATCCAGCATCTGACTGCACCATACTTGTATATACAATATATATATTATACATACGTTGCTTCAAGATAAAGTCCATCAAATATCGTAGCTGTTGTTTGAAAAATCTTGCTGTATTATCGTGATGATCGCTTGCTGATTGACAGCGATCCATAATTCCACTCATATGTCATCGCATCCTGGGAGTCTCATGTAGTTCATTTTGATACGTTGATGGCAAAAAGAAAGCCGACCGATATTAGCGCGATGTCTTTGTTGCCTCGTAAAAATTTCAATCTGTAATTGAACACTTCGTTTGAAACACCCATAAAGTTTTCACTGAACAATTTTCAATAATTTTTCTTTTAAATAGCCGGAATAAAAAAGCAAGCGACCGAAATTGAAAGATTGAAATAATTTACAAAACAAAATATTGAAAAACAAAACAAAAAAGGATTGTATGAAAAGTCACTTTTTGGAAATTTCCACATTTTCGACTTTTCCTTATGAAAAGTATATGGTTTTTTTATATCTAACCCTTTCCAGATCCGCAGCGAACAACTTCTGATTTCATGAAGATTGGTTCCGCCGTTCTCGTGCGTTAGCGTTACTAACAAACAAACAAACAATCATTTTTACTTACATATGTAAATCAGCCAAATCGGTTCAGCCATTCACGCGTGATGCCGTGACAACGAAAACGGTTTCATTTTTATATATAAGATAAGCAAAAATAACATAAAAAGGTCACGAGATTACCTTAAGGTAACAGAAGGGTTAAAGTATTCCCAGTCTGTGTTTTTATTTGTTAGCGTAAGTAGAGGTTCCTTAATAACAACACTTTCGTGTAGTGTTAAATATACTGGTGAATGGTCAGAGGTCATATTCAAACCGCTTTCTATACACATATAATTTGAAAAGATATGTTTTGTAATGAAAAATTCAATAAGATCTGGTGTTGGTGTTTTAATTGGATCTGTTGGCCAATCAGTTGGTGTTCCAGTAGACATGATACTTCACCCAGTCATTTGAAGAGCTTTCAATAACTCTCTGCCTTTTGTGTTTATAAGCCTCGAGCCCCAGTGGGTATGTTTCGCAATATAATCACCACCCATTATGAATCGTTTTTTTATGGCTATTGATCAGTTCTAGAAAGCTATGGCATTTTATTTGATGTCTTGGGGGACTGTAAACTGCTGTAAGGGACAAGTTGTCACCATCTATCATTATATGTAGTTATTGCTTGAAATTCTTCTGTAGATATGCGGTTTTCTTCGTGGTGTTTTATGTTGCAGCTCCTCCGCGTGCACAATTATTCGGATGTTTTGTATGATACATTTCGAAGTTTCAGAATTTAATGTAAGTTTGCTTGCTAAAATGGGTCTCAGATATTAAGCAAACGTAAATTTTTTTCAGTAACGAGTATTGTTTCTAGCTCGTTTTGGTGTTTAGTAAGACCGTTTGCGTTCCGACAACATGACCTAGCCAGCGTAGCCGCTGTCTTTTAATTCGCTGAACTATGTCAATGTCGTCGTATATCTCGTACCGCTCATCGTTCGATCGAATGCGATATTCGCCGTGGCCAATGCGCCATAAATCTTTCGCAGAACGTTTCTCTCGAAAACTATTAACGTCGACTCGTCGGTTGCTGTCATCGCCCAAGCCTCTGCACCATATAGCAGGACGGGAATTATGAGCGACTTATAGAGTTTGGCTTTTGTTCGTCGAGAGAGGACTTTACTTTTCAATTGCCTACTCAGTCCGAAGTAGCACCTGTTGGCAAGAGCAATCCTGCGTTGGATTTCCAGGCTGACATTGTTGGTGGTGTTAATACTGGTTCCTAAATAGACGAAGTTATCTACAACTTCAAAGTTATGAATGTCAACAGTGACGTGAGAGCAAAGTTGCGAGTGCGACGACTGTTTGTTTGATGACAGGAGACATTTCATCTTGCCCTCGTTCACTGCCAGACCCATTTGCATTGCTTCCTTGTCCAGCCTGGAGAAAGCAGAAATAACGCCGCGGGTGTTGAGGCCGATGATATCAATATCATCGGCATACGCCAGCAGCTGTACGCTCTTATAAAAGATTGTACCTGCTCGATTAAGTTCTGCAGCTCGAATAATTTTCTCCAGCAGCAGATTGAAGAATTCGCACGATAGGGAGTCGCTTTGTCTGAAACCTCGTTTGGTATCGAACGGCTCGGAGAGGTCCTTCCCGATCCTGTCGAAGCTTTTCGTGTTGCTCAACGCCAGTTTACACAGCCGTATTGGTTTTGCGGGGATACCAAATTCAGACATCGCGGCATAAAGGCAGCTCCTTTTCGTGCTGTCGAAAGCAGCTTTGAAATCGGCGATTTCCTTTCACGGTTGTTGATTTGCCAGATCTAAAGCCACACTGATAAAGTCCAATCAGTTTGTTGACGGTGGGCTTTAATCTTTCACACAATACGCTCGTTAGAACCTTATATGCGATGTTGAGGAGGCTAATCCCACGGTAGTTGGCGCAGATTGTAGGGTCTCCTTTTTTATGGATTGGGCAGAGCACACTTAAATTCCAATCGTTGGGCATGCTTTCGTCTGACCATATTTTACAAAGAAGCTGATGCATGCTCCTTATCAGTTTTTCGCCGCCATGTTTGAATAGCTCGGCCGGTAATCCATCGGCCCCCGCCGCTTCGTTGTTCTTCAGGCGGGTAGTTGCTATTCGAACTTCTTCATGGTCGGGCAATGGAACGTCGCTCCATCGTCATCGATTGGGTAATCGGGTTCGCCTTCTCCTGGCGTTGTGCGTTCACTGACATTCAGCAAGCTGAAGAAGTGTTCCCTCCATAATTTAAGTATGCTCTGGGCATAGGTGACTAGATCACCTTTGGGGGTTCTACAAGAGTATGCTCCGGTTTTGAAACCTTCTGTAAGCCGCCGCATTTTTTCGTAGAATTTTCGAGCATTACTCCTGTCGGCCAGCTTATCAAGCTCTTCGTACTTACCCATTTCGGCCTCTTTCTTTTTCTGTCTGCAAATGCGTCTCGATTCCCTCCGGAAGATCCGGACACAGCCAGGTAGCTTGATGAATCTTCTTGTGCTGGAATCTTGTACCACAAATAACCATATTTCGGGCCCCGGCGAAGTCGATCAGCCTCAACCCGTTTAGGGATGTTTGGTCGTGGAGCCTGAATTTAACGACCGTAGTGCCAAATATACCTTCTTTGCCTACCCTGGCGTTAAAGTCGCGAAGCACGATTTTGACATCGTGGCGGGGGCAGCTCTCATAAGCGCGCTCCAAGCGCTCATAGAAGGCATCTTTGGTCACATCGTTCTTCTCTTCCGTCGGGGCGTGGGCGCAAATCAGTGATGTGTTGAAGAACCTCGCTTTGATGCGGATTGTAGCTAGACGTTCATTCACCGGAGTGAATGATAGTACTCGGCGACGGAGTCTCTCTGCCACCACCAATCCAACACCAAACTTGCGCTCCTTTATATGCCCACTGTAGTAAATGTCACAAGGACCTCCTCATCTCTGTCCTTGTACCGTCCATCGCATGTCTTGGACGGCGGTGATGTCAGCCTTCAATCTAACGAGGTCATCAACCAGCTGGGCAGCGGCACCTTCCCAATTAAGGGTCCGGATGGTCTAAGTGATGGGTGCTTAATGATTGATCATCTTTAGGAATTGGAGTAAGAAACCCTTCTTTCTTGCACATTTTTGCGATTGTTACAATGTACTCAATATTGGAAGTAGGCGTGGTTGTGAACCGATTTCGTCCTTTTTAACAACTAATCATATGAGCGTCAAGACATTTTTATGATCTTAGTTTGGTTGAAATTGGTCTAGTAGGTTCGGAAATATGTTATTTCACCTAAAGGAGGTGGATGCCACACTCATTGTCCATTTCTGATTCTGCTCCTGCAAAGCCCCCTCTGCAAGGAAACTCTCTGAGTTTCTCTCCCACCACGAATCCCACACCGAATTTGCGCTTCTTTATATGGCCACTGTAGTAAATGCCACAAGGACCTACTCGCCTCAGTCCTTGTACCGTCCAACGCATTTCTTGGACAGCGGTAATGTCAGCCTTTGTTTTAACGAGGACATCAACTAGCTGACCAGCGGTACCTTCCAAATGATGGGGCGCGACATTCCAGGTGCATGCACTTAATGCGTTTGCCATGGTCGTCATCAAAAAGCAGGTTTCTCTTCTGAGGCTGTTTTTTTACTTTTCATTGGGGCGTTTTTTACGGGGCGGGTTCGAAACCTTGCGCACAACCCTGAGGAGGGATGTTTCGCCTTCTCACTTGAGCTCGCCTTCGAACGGATGTTCTTAGGCTACCTAGAGGATACTTGGTCAAAGACCGGAAGTAGTGAGCGGCTTGAGCCATGTGTAAAAGAATCGTTTCTGGCCACTCCCAAGTGAATGGCGATCAGAGAACTTTCCTCACTTGCGTGAACTTCTACACATGACCCCATCCTCCATTTTTTTGCCTCATCATTCGTTATTTTATATATTTTTTGGTATTCACAGTCATCTGATATCATTATTGAAGGAGGTCGTGAGATTTTCGTTTCTGTTTCATTTCTTTAGACTTCTTTTATGGTATTTGATGTAACTGGAACCACAAGCTGAGGAGATAGTTCAGCTTTCCCTTTTGTAATGGGCCTTTTTTTCAAGATCCAATATGTTTCGCGGACAAGCTCTTCCTCATCTGTTGCATACAATTCAACCATAGAACTTAAAGCATAGAGAATTTGCAAATTTAATTCTGTATGATGGTTCGATTGGGCGGCTAACAGAGCTGATAGAATTGTAGTAAGGAATTCACCATTATCGCTGCTATTTAGCGGAAATAAGCACGTTCAATGGCAGAAATATATGTAAACTCAGACACACAGTCACACACAGAGAATGTAAAAAAGCATTCTCTAAGTCACATATGCGTGATTATTTTGTATTATATGAACCATTTTTTTTCCGAAAAATGGTAAAAATTTTAATTTTTTTTACAAAATCGGGACAAATAATTTTAATTTTATTTCTCTTTAATTTTATTTTTTAATTTTTAAATAAATTAATATTTCAAATAAATTATATATATTCCGACTATTACAAAGTGAAGATGTGGCAAATGAACTTCATTTCTTCAAAGAAAATGGATGACCTTCATGAAATATGCATATTCGCATTATTTCGTTATCATTTCCATATTTGTACCAATAAAATTATATGGCATATACATATGTATGTATTATTTATTATTTCCTTGGCACTTTTGTCTGTATGTTTACGAAAGCAAATGCGAGCCACATACATACATATGTACATAGATTCATAATAACAAGTGTCGCACGCATCTTTTCGCATATCCGTTGTCACGGGCAACCAAGGCCGAAATTCACGCTTTGACGAAAAGTCAATCTGTCGAAGCACTGACGAGACGACAAAGCGTCACAACATTGTGTTGCTGGTAGAAAATCGGAGCTGTGCCGAAAAAATTAAACGAATGGCCTCCGATTGTTACCGCTTCCCTTGCTGCTCGAACAGCCTCGCCGACAAGCTAGCGTAGATATGTATGTTTTTGTATGAGCTTGCATACATATTGACGCTGATTTTTGCGATCCACGGAAAAATATTTTAGAATTGACAAATATTGTAAATCGATTACAGCTATGTTGCCACTTTTCTCACTTCTTTCTGTAAAGAAGCATCAGAAAGTTATTTAAAGTTGAACGAGGAATCGAATGAAAGAGTCAATTTGGAAAAAAAAATTGGGGGAAAAGCAAAAAAACGGGATTTTTGGAAAAAAAAATGTTTTTTTTGGATTGTGAAAATTTTTTGGATTTTGAAAATATATTTATCAGAAAGCTGAGATTTTTTTACATAAAGTTGGATAACTGCAAAATTTTTTTCACCCAATTTTGAGGTCGTTAAAAAATAAAAGGAATAGTCATTTTTTTGTTTGATCTCAATTTGAATTGCGCGCCAAAAAACAATGGAGCAATTTTGACCACTAAAAAGTTTACAGATATTCTTATTTTGGTCTATATTATGATATTCTAAAGTTTCATCAAAATCGGAGAACCACGGGTACAAAACCATGTCGCCAATTGATGGAATGGCTCATATGTGTGTATATATGTATGCCCATGATAATACTCCCAACCAGAGAATATTGAAGAAAAATAAAGTCTTTGATATTCCATAGGAAATGTGTTCCCTTATTTAGAACTTTTACTTATTATTTTTCAACTTTTATTTTATTATTATTTATTTAATTTTATTTTATTATTATTTATTTAATTTTATTATAGGTTATTATTAGTAATTTCAATACATTGTGATATATTTATTTAAATCATTGAATTTCATACTTCATGTTAGCTTTCAACCACGGAATTCCTTTCATGCGTGTACGAATGTAAGGAATTTCGTTTTGCCGTCGGCATTTCTATTTCTCATTCTTAAATTTTTGCTTTCAACCAGGGAATTGCTTGTATGTATGTGCATGTATGATTTTTGTATAGAAATTTGGCCGGCGTAGAAGAAACATGTGAAGCAAACATACATATAATATGTCCTTTGCACATTCGTCTGTATGTTTGCGAAAGTAAATGTTCTACAAAAGCATATTTCTATACTCAAACAAAATTATTTGAATCGTATATTTCTTTCATGCATAACCAAACCATAATTAAGACAACGCAACCCAAGTGTTAATGGTGGCGTTGGTGGTAAGCGCTTGGAATGTGACGTAATGTGTACACAGGTTCGAATTTCGACAGAATTATTTTTACTTTTATTCTTCCATGAGAATAAATTTTATATGAATGCGTTCATAGTAATATTTACAGTCAATTTGGGCTTGCATATTTAATAATTTAATTTGATTTTCACATAATATACTATACTAATAAATATTTTTGTATTATGTTTCTTAGTAATAGAAATTGAATTTATCACAACAATATATAAATATATGGTCTATCATATTAATCTTATTATCTGCTCATATGATTGCATGTATACGCATGTGCGCGTTCAGAAATTCAAATCATGATTTTACCACTTATCAATATATTACATGTGCGCGCATTGATCTGCATATTCATACATTCATATATACTTATATGTACATATATTTGTATACATTGCCGCCGAACAAATAATGCACAAGCATTTTTTTTAAGTAGGGGAAGCATCAAAAGCCGAAGTGCGCAACTTTAATCCGCTAAACCTAACCTACTCCCAACTCCAGACTATCCTACGGGACCACCTGATTAGGTATTACTTCGTGGGAGTGATAAGACATTTAAGTCTCCTCTATCGCACCGACCGACGGACGCCTATTCTGTTCTATATATCTAAGTTTTGTCATGACTGAGGCTCCACCGTAAAACTACCACCGAGTGTAGTTTTAAGTTTTTCCCTTGCACTTAAAAAGCGAGGGCAATAAAAGAATACATGCTCAGAGTCTTCAAAGCACTCTGAACACGTCGGACAATTCGGACTAATGTCGTGCTGAAATCTGTACAGGTAGCTTCTAAAGCACCCATGCCCACTTAGTATTTAGGTTAGGTGGAAATCCAGGTCCCCATGTCGTCTATGGATCCAAGAATGGATGTCCGGTATCAGTCTGTAGGTCCACCGTCCTTTGAGTGAGGTTTGCCACCGCTGCTGCCATATCGTTAAGCTTTTCATTCTCTCTTCTCTTTTGGCTCCTATACATGGCTCTGGTAATTTGTATACTCTTTCGTATTCGTCACCTTGGATGTCAATGGGCATCATACTGGCTATTACTTCAGCAGCATCACTTGAAATTGTTCGGAAAGCACTTATGCTGATGCCTAGCGCCTGGATCCATATTGGAGCCGCATATAACATAACCGATCTCATTGCCTTTGCGAGTAATAAACGCCGGTTGGAACGCACGCAGCCTTTATTTGCCATCACTCTAGATAAGGTATTCAGGATTTTATTCGCTTTACTTGCAGTTTATTCACACAAATAATGCATACACAAACTAACATAGAGATATGCGTACACATGTAGATATATCACCTTCAAAAATTACAAACATTGTTCTACAAAAGCAACAATTGTCTAAACAGCAGAAGCATCACAAGTCAATATGACAGCCGAATTGGCGAAGCCCAAATGTAGTAAAATTTACAACAAAAACGATTTCATTCATAAACGCAGCCGCATATTCCACAAGCGACCTCGCTTCATTCATAAAAACAGACGCCGTAACATTTTCCCGAGCATGCCTTCGCCATCAAGCGTCTTTTCGCGACAGTGGCAAAAGCTAAAAATCATAAATTGAACATCTTTCTGGTGTTTGTTCTAAGAAAGCAGTGAGAAAAGTGACAACATAGCTGTTGTCGATTTATAATATTTGTCAATTCTAAAATTTGTCCGTGGCTCGCAAAAATCAGAGCCGATATGTATGGAAGCTCGTACAAAAATATACATATTCTTGAGTATGTGAGACAGCTGTATTTGTACACGTTTTTCGCTGTTAAAAATGGAATATCATAGAACTTATTTTTCTTCAATATTCTCGTCTTGGGCATACATGCCACGTCATCATATGCCGAAAATACATATGTACATATATTTATTTTTCTTCATATTCTCTGTTTGAGTATGTGTAGAACTGTTAAAATTGTTAACATTTCACACCGTGAATTTTGTGGTTGTGAGGTGAATTCCTTACTACAATTCCAACAAATATTCTCTGTCGAACCTGCACCTTCCCTATGCTTTAAGTTCTCTGATTCAACATTTATTTCGTTATTTGTAGGACTTAAATTCTTTGTTTTTAGGTTCTGATTTTCGGTTTTTAGAAATGCTATCTCTTTCTTTAATTCGACGCATAATTGCTCTATTGTTTCCAAATGCCTGGATTGTTGGTTTATAATTGTTTCATAATGAATTAGTTTATTTGCCGCAGTTTCTGGGTTTTCGGATATTTGGTCACCATCAGGTAGAGGCGTTCGGACATTTTTCATAGCGAGCCAATATTCAGTACAAATAACTACGTAGCAACTATAAGATAAAACATTTACCAATTTCGGTGTTTACTTCTAGGCTGATCTAATACAGGTAAAAGCTTAACTGTAAATAACGTAAATATATTTGGATCTTGTATTAGATAAGCAAAGCTTATACCAGAGAACGTTTATCATAGAAAAGGTTCACGTTTTAGATATCGTAACTTTTCGCAGGGGTACATAATACTGCAATGTTTTGTTCTCAACGAGCAAATCAATTCATGTGAGCACTGAGAACAGGAAAAAGGGTATTATGCATTACAATTTTTTTCTAAGCTTTGTTTGTTTAAAATAATACTGAAGGAGAAGACAATAAATTCATTTTTTTGTTAAAGTATTGAAAGCTGAAATTTAGAGCATGATTATATTTTTAAATTATTTTCTCATAAACTACTGGAAATAAATCGATGAAATTTTGTTAAGTCAAAGAGAGATGTTCGTGCTATATTATAGATATTTTTTTCACAGTAGATTTTAGAGTTGAGTTTAAATAATGAGTGAGTTTAAATAATAATATTTTACATAATTTTTTGTTAAACAATTGAAATTTTTTCATGTAAAAAGAAAATCTAGACACGCCAGCTCTTTGTCGATTTCAAAGCTGCTTTTGACAGCACGAAAAGGAGCTGCCTTTATGCAGCGATGTCTGTATTTGGTATCCCTTCAAAAACTAATACGGCGGCGTAAACTGACGTTGGGCAATACCAAAAACTCTGTCAGGATCGGGAAGGAGCTTCCTTAGCTTCGATAATAAACGAAGTTTCAGATAAGGTGACTCCTTTTCATGCGAATTTTTCAATCTGCTACTGGAGAAAATAATTCGAGCTGCAGAACTAAAAGGAAAGTAGTATCTTTTATAAAAGTGTACAACTGCTGGCGTATGCCGATGACATATACATACGTCATTGGCCTCAACAACCGCGCCGTTAGTTCTACTTTCTCAAGAATGGAAGCGAAGCAAATGGGTCTGGTAGTTAAGAGGACAGGACGAAATATCTCCTGTCATCAAACAAACAGTCGTCTTACTCGCGACTTGGATCCCACGTCGCGGTTGACAATCATAATTTTGAAGTCGTTGATACAGCAAGAATAATGTCAGCCTCGAAATCCAACCCAGAATAGCTCTTACCAACAGGTGCTACTTCGGACTAAGTGGGTAATTGAGAAGTAAAGTCCAAGCTCTTTAAGTCACTCCTTATTCCCGTCCAGCTATAAGATGCAGAGGTATGGTTCTGCGGAAGATTTATGGTCCTTTGCGCATTGACCACGGCGAATATCGGATTCGTTGGACCTTCAAGGACGCAATAAAAGATTTCCGTCAATTGTTATAACAAAATTCCCAGGACTAGCTGCCAATATACTTTTAAACTATATCAATAATTTCAATAATATAGAATTATGTTTTTTCTATAATCAACCGATTTGACTTCACCTTTACTGATCGAAGTTCTTTATACGTTTTTAGAGGAAGTGAAGAAGATAACACAATGCAAAAAAAACGTTTGCATAATTCTTTAGCGAAGTATCGAAGGAACGAAATGTGGTACTATCAAAAACTGAGATGTCCGGTAATAAAAAAAATACAGTTAAGAAAGGTTATGCCGACCAAGTTGTAATCCGAAGATTTATACTGGGCTAGTACACGAAATATAGGAGCGGAGCCTTAAATATAGTAGAACCCGGTCAACTTGAAAACGGCATATGCGATAGCTAGTACTATATCCCACTCCACATTAATCACGAGTTTAAGAACGAAGAAACTCCCTCAAGACTCAACAACATCAAGGACGTCCGATGGCCAAGATAGACCTAAAAGAGCGATAGTTGTTAACTTTCAAAAAATTTGACTCCATAAAATCTTGACTAATATCCCATTCCACACGCTAATATAGCTTTATCAAACTTAGGAAAAGGAAAAGAATTTTTTCGCAGTTGATTTGAAATCATGTTTCTACCGTTAATTAATTAAATAATTTGAAAGAGAAAAGACAGCATTCTCCGTCAACGTTACGAAGTATGAATTTCTTAGAATGCCAATTTTCAACGATGCGTCTACGACATCCTTAGAAAATACATTGGCAAATTTGCATATGTTTACATTGACGAAGTTTTAATATATTACCCCCCACCCGAAAAACTTATGGAGCACGTTCGGACTATATGTAATTGCAAAATGTCAACAGGAAAATTTCTAATGTAAAGTGCAATACTTTCCAGTAATCATTTTAATACCTCAGATACATTGTAAAACATAATAGGATACAGAGAGATACGGATAAAAAGTATGAAAAACTAACCCAATATAAATATTTTAAATAGTTGAGTTTTTTTCGAAGGCTTTTGCTTAAATTACAACGCCAATAACCGTCCATTTAAGAGGACGTTTAAAATTAGTATCAAAAAACTAAAGTGCATTTAGACACAGCAGCAATAGAAGCTCTAGAAAAAATATAAAAAACATTACAAGACCAATTTGAACCTTTCTAACCAAAATTTTTTTAAAATTTTTTAGTATTACAATACATGCAAATAATTTAGTTATTCGTGCACTCCTATCTCAAAATCGTCAACTAATCACATTTATTTCACATACATTAAACGAAACAAAACAAAAGTATAGAACTAATGATCTATCGGAGACTTATGTCACCAATCATTAATTATTCTTCTTCTGAAAAAAAAATCGAATACAAAATTGATACGCTGGGAAAATCTTATTGAAGAATATTGTGTTAAATTGTTCAGATAATTGACAAAAAAGTTCACCAAACCAAATTATAAAAAATAACTCTTTCACAACCTTTCAATTCATTCAAAAATTAAAAGAAATTTTACTTATGTATATCATATATACTTTTATATAGAATATGCGTTAGAATCTGATTTTCTTTATCTATCGATTGTACAGCGAGAATTTCACGACATTTCATCAATTGGAAGTGAAGTTATTGCGTTTTAAGTTTCAGTGTGTTTGTGTTATCGGTGCGAAAATGAGCTTCGAACAAAGAGCTTACATTAAATTTTGTTTTAAAATTGGTAAAACTTTTACCGAAACGTTTCAATTGATGAAACAAGTAAATGGCGATGATTGCTTATCCCGTAGCAGAGTGCACGAGTGGTTTCAAAGTGGTCGTGAGGACATAAATGACGATCAACATGTGGGCCAATCAAAATCGTGATCACCGGAAACTAAGCAGAAATCATCACTGAAATCCATGGAAATGGAATTGAACATCTCCAAAACATCGATTTATCGCATTTTGACCGAACATTTGGGCTTACGAAAGGTGTGTGCACGGTTTGTTCCGGACAAATTGACTGACGACCAAAAATTGCACAGAATTCAATATTCGAAGGACATCATTGTGACCGATTATTTGACCAAAAGTCACATTTTAACCATTAACCACTCCTCGTATTCACCAGATATGGCACCATGCGACTTCTTCCTTTTCAGAAAAATGCATTTTCCCATGAAAGGAAAGCGTTATGCATACGTAGGGGCCATTCAAAAGGTTTGCACCGGCCAACAAGCTAAAACACTCGTTCGACATGCTTTTGGAACGTGCAAAAAGCTGTATTGGAGCAGAAGGAGACTATTTTGAATAAAATAAATTCATTTTGCCGAAAAAACCATTTGTCCTTTTTTTTAAGTCCTGTTTACTTTGGAACACACCTTGTAAATTGATTTTGACGAAAAAAACCCATTTGTTCTGTTTTTGTTTTTAAGTCCTGTTTTATTCGAAACGCACCTTGTAATATAATTTTACTATTTCAGACTTTATCATTTGACAGCTCCAATGATGGCTGCGTGAAATGCAAAAATCTATTGTAGAAATGTTAGAAACTAATTGCTAAATTTACAAATACGATATCACAAACATACCTATACTATAATATTTAATTTTTATTAGAAATAAAAAAAAGTGATGATCACCATCACACAACCTGAACAAACACCACTCATAATCGAAAAAATACATCTCATCGCAATGTTGTCAGGTCTCATAAGACAGAAGGATGCACAAGTAGAAATCGATGTTCCACTTGTAATGGAAAACATCATTCGTCCCTACATGAGCATCTGAGGCTGTTGTTGAGAAACCAAAATTCCAACCACTTGCGATAGAGATCCAACTATCATCCTTACTGACTAAGCATACCTTTATATCCACAACGATGATCCGTTTGAAATGCGATGGTATATGGCATAAAGCTCAAGCCCTTTTAAACTCGACCCTTAAAATTGCGAATATAGCGGCCGAACTCGTAAAAAACTAAAACTGTCGATTATGTATGCCAATTTATTGCTTATCGTATTTGTAGCATAAAAATTAGGTCAAATAATGATAATAAGTTTTGTTTTGAATACGACGCAAAAATTACCCAAAAACCCTTTAAGAGAGACTTAAAATACGATGTCCAAACGCGCTTTGATTACTAAGTCCTTGCTTTACTAAGTCCTTGCTTACCCTCCGTTCCATAACAATGAAGAACTAACGTCGGAGTTGGGGTGGATATCCATAGATTATGCAAGGTGGTCGCGATGTTTATTCCAAAAAAACTCCTCTGCATTACTTTCACAAACTACATAAAGAAGTTAATAGAGGCGTAATGCGGAGAAATATCAACATTAAACTCGAAACAATATATATCCTACAACATACATACGATAAACCATAAGCGAACGCAGAAGCGATATCCGGGTACGCAGAACAAATGACTACAACAAAAGGAGATAATCCAACAAGCAACAGGTTAATACAATTAGGCTGTTCACGGTAAGGTGGTTATCGGGTTATGTGCTTATTAGATTAATAGCGGGATTCTGTAACCAGTCTCTAGTCTCTATTTGAGACATTTTGAGGCAAAGTCTCAATTTGAGACTAGTTACTATTCACTAAACAGTCTCTAGCGTTAGTCTCAAAATATTGAGACCTGGTAGTTGGCAGGTCACAAAACTAAAAAGAACTCTTGTCTGCCATTTTGAATATACTGAATAGAGATCATCATAGATATTAATCGATTGTCGTTTCTTTTTATTTTGTAAGCAACTCAAACATGAAAAGGTTAAAAATAAATCAATTTTACATAAATTTCGTAAATATTATGAAACAAAGTCAACATATATTTTTATTTTTATTGATAATTATGTTTTTTGACTATCTTATAGAAAATTTAATATTTGTTATCGACATATTTATTTTCATTCAAGTGTAAAAACATCTCTGAATAATGAAATGTAATAGATTTTGTGACTGTCACTTACAGAATAGCAATATCATCTCAAGTCTCAAAAATTGTCTCTAACTTAAAATCTCAAATTTAGAGACTTGAGACTGTCTCAAGTTACAGAATCGCACGGTAAAAATAACCTCTATGCTCCGTGAGCACCCTATGTTGTATGGTTATTTGCTTATGTTTACACAAACAGCTGTTCATTGTTTACAATTTTAGTTCAATGAAATTTGATTTCGGCTTCCGTCCATTTTTTCACCTCCTTTTCTCGCCGGCGCTTTCGTGTTTCTGTAGACACTAAAGTTAGAGTATAAATAAATGACAAATTGTACTTTGTGATTCTTATTTACTTTTGATAGTTATTGATGCTTTTCCTTGCTTTTTATTTCGGCTTTAATTTGCTGATTGTAAACAAAAACCAGCTGTTAATAGCAGATTTTCCAATAAGAAAATCTAAATGGAAATGCCATTCGCTTAGTTTTATTTATTTTTTGTGCTGCCATTTAGTAAAATTCCAACGACTTCCTAACACTGGAAATAAGCAAATAACCACATAATCTGTAAACAAGGGCCTAGGTTGGTCAACTTTGGTTATTTTGTCATACCGCATTTTGTTGTTGTTCGCTTAATCAAATAACCACATAACCCGATAACCACCTTATCGTGAACAGCCTAAATAATAATTATAATTGTACTACACCTAAATTATATGAAAATATACATTAAACAACTAACATTCATTGTATATGAAAACACACATACACATACATATGTATGTATTTACTAGCTGTTACCCTGTGCGTTTCGCTACACCTAAATCGATTAAAACTCTTAAGGGTTTTTACTTTGTGTTTTATTTATTGTTGTAAAACTGTTACTTATTTATAAAACATATTGGTATACAACATTTTTGGTTTTTCCACCTGGCGCGTAAATGAATAAGTACCTTGGTGTTCCCACTCTCGAGCATGCGACGAACAATTGGCCGTGGGAGAAGCACGTTTCTTCCAAATTGACGCCGCACACTTGAAACGTTTGCCCTTGCGATGTGTTGATGGTCATCGCAAAGGCAAGACGTACTGGGAACTGCAAGCGCTTAAATTCAAACGGCATGTCCGTTGGAATCATGGGAATGCGTGGTAAGAGTACAACTTCACCTGCTGCCTTGCCATTTAGTATTGTTGCTTCAATCAAATTTGGCCACAATTTTTTGACTGAAAGTCTTGTGCCATTACACAAAGTCGGTGGCTTCAGATTTCGTAGAAGTATAATGGGTGAACCGACTTCCAGGACCAAACGATGCGGTGGCAGACCGGGGTGATCCAAAGAATTCAAGAATTCATTTGGATAATTGACTACTTCATCTTGATTACAACGCTATCAATCGATGTACATATGTATATGTTGTAGCTTCTCGTGGCAGTTTTTCTTAAATGGCAAAATTGATTTCCTTGACGTGTACATTTTTCGGTGCCAATATTGCGCGTTCACTTAAATAATCGTGGCGTTGATAGTGTTGAACAATATTCGGAAATACACTTTCAATCAGTTCTTCTTTCGATTGTAAAAGTGTACAAAAGTTGTTCGGCAATGTGATCAAACCGGTATCATCGATTGGTATTTTGCCTTCGCCAATGTCCAACAACTGCTTCGAAAACGCCGCTGCGGATCGATCCTTTTGCAATTGGACTCGCATGTTGATGGTAAGAGTCAGCCTTTGAACATGTCTCCACAAAACTGACGATTTTAAACATACGTTTATTTCATCGGCAGGAGTTGATCGAGGAATGACTGACAAAGTTTGCCGAAAATCGCCGGATAATAAGACTAATGCTCCGCCAAAAATTTGTTGCTTTTGGCGCAAATCTTGCATTGTTCTATTGAATGCTTCTAATGACTTTTTGTTAGTCATTGGGCACTCATCCCATAGAACTATTCCAGCTCCTCGTAAAACTTTTGCCATTGTTGAATTCCTCGATATGTTGCACGTTGGTGTTTCAACGACTTGGATGTTCAACGGTAATTTCAACGCAGAATGTGCTGTTCGGCCGCTATCAAGTAGAGTAGCAGCGATGTCGGACGAAGCAATTGCCAGCGCAATTTTCTGCTGTGACCGTATAGTAGCAAGAATCAAAGAGATCAGAAACGTTTTCCCTGTACCACCGGGCGCATCAAGAAAGTAGAATTCACCGGCGTTATTGTCAACCGCTCGTATAATCTTATCATAAGAATTTTTCTGCTGAATATTCAATTTGGTAATGTTAGCTTGTACGAAAGCACACAATTCATTTCAATCGCATTGTTTTTCACGTTCAAGCTCATGGTCAATGACTGGGCGCAGTAATGCCAAGTTGCGCTAATGCCTTATTCGCAATTGTAAGGCACAGATCTTCAACCAATATCAAAGCAGAATTATACATTTGTAATGTACATATATAGCAAGTCTGCGTCCGATGCTCGATTACGCGCCAAAATTAATAAGTCCTCAGTCATGCAGTCTTTGTACTTATTCCACAGTTATTGCGGATTTGACGGAAGGCATGTAGATATTATTATGGCGAATAGTACGCGTATTTGTTTTGGATGAGATGTGAGTGATGCGTCATGAAGTGCGGTGTCCCAATGCATATCATCTTCTCACAAATGCAATCGCTGACATGCTTCACGATACGTCGCACACAACTGACCGTCAACAGTTTTAAAATCATCAAATGATCTTGGTCCGCGCACGTTGACTAATAGCAGACGCAAATAAAAACATTCGGCGTTGTTCGGATGGATGGTGTAAATGCGTCTTATGGCATCGGTTTTACGGACATTTGGATAACCGTCAACACGCTCCCCTTGCTTTCGCCGTTGAAATGTTTTCGATGATGGATTCCAAGTGAAATATTGTGGTATTTCGGAATATAGCAATGTGCTGGCAAATTCATCGTTTTCACACAACTCGAAAAAGGTAGTTAGTGTTGTCCCCGGTGGTCGTGCTAGAGTATGCATATTTGAAGTACATAAATAAAAATGGAAAAATTAACCTAAAACTACATCTTAAACTATGTATTTTACCCACACACGCATATGCAATAAGACCCACCAACAGTGTATTTGCGAACCGCATGGAAGCACTTACGAAACAATAACAATACTCACTTGCTTTGTGTGTGTTGCACGGTTAGCAGAAAAACACAAAATCGGTTCGAATAAATGTAGCAAATCGAAGGAATTAAATCTGGAAAAAACACACAATGTTGAAACACTTTTATGAAGTTATACTTCTTATACGAGTTCGGAAAAGGATGCGATAGATTCAGGTTGCGCAACCTTGTTCAATATGAATCTACGCAACCTTGTCTGCGAAGATGTTCGAGCAGCAAGCGAAGCGGTGACAATCGGCGATCGCTTGTTCGTTTTTTTCGGCACAGCTCGGCTTTTCTACCAACAACACAATGTTGCCATGTTTATGCTGTTGTTGTTTTTGTAGAACAATGTTTAAATTTTTGGTTGGTGACATATTCAATTAAAAATAAATTCTGTTGGGATTCGAACCTGCATACCTACGTGCTCGTCGTAACTTTTCAAGCGCTTACCACCAACACCACCATTGACACTTGTATGGCGTTGTCCTAATTGTGGTTTGGTTATGCATGAAAGAAATATACAATGGAACGCCGATTGTTACCTCTTTCTTTGCTGCTGCTGCGCATATGTATGCTTGTATGCTTGTGCATTATTGAAGTTATGCTTCTTTTTATTTCGTTTGTCTATCATTTCTGCGAATTCTATTTTGCGTATATTTTGGTTGAAATACTCTGCGTTGGCCGTTGAAAAATTAAGGCTATACCTTACAGGATTATTTCTGTAGTTAGTCTTCCTTTACTTTTTTTTTGGAAATCGACCCGCAATGACGAAGTATATCGTTTTATCTGACAGCGTGAGGTTTAAGAAGTTCATTTCTAATTTTGTCTTGTGGCATATTAGAAATGATGTTTCTTCGAAAATCGTTCGCTTACAACTTATAAAACGACTTCTGAGTGGTGATTTTAATGAATAAATTCCTTTTGGTTGAAATGCTCTGCGTTGGCCGTTGAAAAGTTAAGACTATACTTCTCAGGATCATTCATTTCTTCAAAGAAATTAATGACCTTTAGAAATATGCATATTTGCATTATTTCGTTGTCATTTCCATATTCGTAGCAATAGAATTTCTATGGCGCAATTATTGACATTTCAATTTTATGTAAAGTTTAAAACATGTTTACATATGAATATATAATATATTTAATTTTGGCGCAATTATCGACACTTGTCTTAATATACAAAATTGGGCCAAAACGAAACAATGAAATACATAATTACTTTTGCATGTCAATATGGAAATGCCGACAGCAAAAATTGAAGCATGAAAAATTGAAATGCCGACGGCAAAACGAAATTGCTTACATTCGTACATTGCGTATGAATCATGAAAATATCATCATAATGTTTAGGTAAATATTTTATATACATATTTAAAATGAGTTATTATAAAATAACATCAAATTAGCATTAAATAATTTGAAAAATAATAAATCAAAAATAAAAGAGTTCTACATACATATTTCCATCCTATGGAATATCAAAGAAATCATTTTATAAATACATATATTTCTGTCTCTTCATATTCTCGGTTAGAATATGTGAGAGAATTGTAAAAAATTTTAAAATTGCGAGGCGAATTCCGACCTACCTGATCTTCACAAGACAATATGGCAGCCAAATTGGCTGGACCTCCGATCAATGTTGATAAAATAAATGACAGTGATAATACGCATAACACAGCGGATTCCAGGTTATGTGATGGTAAGTTTCTCTTGAACATTTCAATTGTCCGTAATAGATGCACCTTGTGCATTAAACTTGTGCCTTGAAACTAATATCAATTGGATTGGCAAAAATTTTAATGTTTTGATTTTAAATTGATTTTACAGCGGAAAAAGACACTGTAGCCCGTGTTTTAAGAGGAGGGAAAACAGCACAATATTATCGTGATAGTAGGGGAGCCCGGAGTGCTAAATTTGCAGTTACTGGAGCGTCATTGAGACTTACTAGATTGTCAAGATAACGTTTAAAAAAAAAGAAAGTCTAGGTGAAGTTTTCCATTTTAGTGGGGAAAGAGCGGGTAATTATTTTCAAAAATGTAAAAAAAAACAGTCACATAAAAATACTCAAGCGCGTCAGTCATTTATGGTATATACGCGCATTTTATTTATGATAATCGATATATATTAATCTGACAATCAATTCAAGGTTGAGGGCCGTAATGAGAGGTTGACCTTGAGATACTCGAGCGCGTCTGATTTTTATGCAGGGGGATGATCTTGATGTCAGAGTCTTCCCAAAAGATAATCTGACAATTATATACAGGCATATCGTTAATCTGACGATTTAAAAGTGGAAGAATTCTGTTTGGTTCTTGTTTTTGTTACAGGATGTAATAAAAGCAGTGTATACATATATATGTATAGAAAATTTAATAATTTATTTATATGAAAATAGAAAAAATAAAATAAAAAAAACACATGTCAATTTTCGTCATTCGAGTCATCGGCGAAGTTGGTTTCCACATCTTGAACTTCCTCCTCATTTTGCACTTCTGTAACCAAGAAAAAATTTGAAACTTTACAATTTTTTACTTACTTTACAGTATAGTCTTCAAAAAAAGATTTACCTGCATCAGAAGTATCTCCTAGAATATTAGGTGTTATGACGATGTCCTCGTACGCTTCAGGAAGTTGGTTTCCAACAAACCAGATCGGCTCCAACTTTCCATCCACGTTTTTCCATCCGTAATCTGTTGGCGACAACTCCGTAAGAATACGATTGTGCGCGTTCCTCCACAAACACGCAATATACTTCGCTCGCAGTAAATGTTGTTGTAGTTCTGATCGGCAGGGTGGTAAGTTGCAAGCGTCATAGTTTAATGAGAAGGGTTGAGACGTATCAGTTACCTTGTACGTTTTATGAAAAATTTCCATTCTAGCACTATTGACATCAGATAGCTTTTTTAATCCGTACAAATGGCAGATGAAAGATTCTACAATAGGAGATAATGCTTCAATATCATAATCTGTAGAACCCGAGTTTGCAAATACTTTTTGCATAGTTATAGATCCCATTAAAATGTCAAAAGGTCTTTTTTTCCTCGCCTGTAAAAAGCTGGGTTGTAATCACATCCCGTCAGTGCATGCAGAGCTGGTAGTGCTTGTGACACAAGTGAGCCTAATTTCTCAAAAATAGTGGAAATGTCGATATATCGGCGTGCATTACCTACTCCGAGATCAAACCAGACTTTTACCGAAGACTTCATATGTTCCATATTGGCTAACATAATAACAATGATGTCTGTATCGGAAGTCCTAATGGTAACAGTAGAGTCTTCTTTCATTTGACAAGCAAAAAACACAGCTTTCGTATCCGCTTCTTCATGATCGGGACATGATAGTCCATGATCAATCATGCGTGTTATTATCAATAACAGAGTATACATAACACAAATCATGAATTAGGAATATTTTCTTGTTACCAATTATCGATTTCATCTCCTGGTCAGCTCAATGCTCGATAAAAAATTTTACTAATGCTTCTTTAAACTTTATGTTTTTTTAAATATTTAGCGAAATCAGAAGTTCTACTTTGTTGAGGACCAGCAATATAAAAATCTTTGTCATCTACATTGCGTCGGAGAGCATGTTCACAATCTTTGATCGAAGGTATGAAGTAAGGATCAAATATAATGGCTACATTATCTGCTGAATTTTTTACAAGAGTTTTTAAAATTTTCTTTGATAAGTCTCCAAAATTGCGCGGCATTTGTTGGAAGGTGTTTAAAAAGAAGAATCCATCTACAATTACACAGTCTATCTGAAGTGGCGGTTGATCCATTTTTTAAATTTTTTTTTCGAGTTCTTGAACTAGTACTAATTTTGTAGTCTTATTAAAAGAACCATCTATATGGCATAGTGATAACGGGACTGGTGTTATTGGAAAACACAGTACCTTTTCAAGATCCAAGTTAGTAATCAGAGATAGAGCTAATAATTTACCGAATAAATCCCGCTGCAGTTTGACCTCACGAACTTTTTGTCCAATCTTCATAATCTTCTTCTTCTTTGAACTTGCAAAAGTAAGTATCGGATTTTTCTTTAGAGATTTGTGAAATCTATCCGGATTCATATTACATTCCGTTATAAACTGATCGCGAAGAAACATCCCAGACGAAACAACGTTTAGCAAGCAATTAGCAATTTGTGGGGTAGTAGCCTGGCCAGTAGAGATATTGTACAGTTGATCTTTATCTATCGTGGAAGTGAATGGATTTGTGGTCTGCTCGATACTATGCATGAAAGCTTCGATTTGTTTTTCATGTTCTTTAAGTCTATCTGGATGTAGATCTGCGGCGACGTCTTCCCTATTGTTACTCATCCCTGCACGTTTTAAAACGTGCGAAATAATTTGAGTTCGAGCTCCGTGATTTCGTGCCTATCGTTGTCTGGCAGAAATAGAATTTGTGAGATTCACGATTCCTGTAAGCCGACGTGCTGCTTCACCATTGATAGTTTGCTCCTACGTGAAATCAACTGGTATCCGTGAGAAAGGTTTTTGGGTTCTCCTAATACCAAACGATCCTTTAGCAATTTCCTCTCGGAGGCCAGGATGTGTATCGCTGATGTGTTGAAGTTGATTTAAATAAAACACTAGCCACCGGCTGTAATTTTGCTGATTAAAATAGAAAAATAAGTTCACAATTTTCCCAAGAACATAAATGTACAGGTCTAAGTCTCCAACTCTTATACTTCTGATAAATAAATGGTAAAGAAATCAATACACATAGCATAAAATTGGGCCGTTTTGCCGTGTTTGCCTTGTAATGTTTCTGCTGTAAATTGATCATATAATTGGAGAAGATTTTTTGTTTCAGGATGCTGTATTTGAGGCGAGTTATATTCCAGTTGCGACAAGACAGTAAGATATTCACTTACAGAATCTTCAACAGTGAAATTTGTGTTTAACATAAAAGAATTAAAGTGAAATATCTGCAGCGATAACGCCATTATAGAGTGTAATCTTTTACACCTATTATAATTTTTTCCGGTAATAAAACCTGAAACTGATCCCGCACCAATTAGGTCGGATTCTGTCATGATATTAGTGAGTCCGCATTCTTCAATAAAAGTGCCAACTGCTTTAAAAAAAAAGCCATTTCGATATGGAAGGCCCCCAAGTGAATAAAACTGTTATCGAACTTCGGTGATTCTTGAGTTTGAATGCAATAACATGTTCGAGCTATTGCTAAATCGTATGTAACCTGAATGTAAGGAGCATTACATTCGTTTGCAACTTCTTGACACAATTCTAAAGTTTTCAAAACGGTGGAATGCTTAGTGGGAGACTCGTTTATGGGAGTCAAATACGAAATTTTTTGGACAGGTGAATTGTCAATAACAATTTTACTATTATATCCAACCCACATTGGAGTATCACGTACATTGAGCTTATGCGACAACATCCACATCACATCCAATTGCTTTGATGTAATTAAACTTCCAGGAACTTTGTTGAGTGCAGAAATGTCAAGCTGATGCCAAGTTGCTATTTTTAATTTTTTTGTGAATGGGCGCATTTCGAAAGTTATTTCTTGAAAAGTTCGGCGTTTTCGATTTCTCGACGTCGAAAGCGTAGATTCTGAAGAATTGCTGGATACAGTTTGACTAGGAGCTAGATTTTCGATTTCATTAGCAGCTAAAGGTATTATAGACATCGTATTCTCATTTGGAGAAATGTTTTGAAAAATTATCCCCACGGTGTCATGAAGAGTATCTTTTCCATTCAGTGTTTCAACAAAGCGATCAAAGTTATCGAAGGCAACTGCCGTATTTAAGTCCGGACGACGTAGAATATCTTCGGGGCACACGTAATTACTGTTAGCCGTTGAAAAAGTTAACTCAGTCTCCAATTCTTCTAATGCAGTATATGAACAACAGTGCCCATATCTGGACAGCAAGTTTATTAATTTTTTGCTGTTACATAAGCTTTTGACTGCAAGACCCAAAGTAATATGCTTGGAAGTTTTGATTTTATTGTTTGAAGCAGCGTAGATCATATCCTGTTCAATTGAAAAAAGCGTAAGATCGTTATTTGTTTTCCTCATTTCACGTTTTTCCCTGGATAAATGCGAAACATCACCCATAACAAATGTTTCCAAGAAGCAGGTTAAAAGCTCTGGCAGATAATCTAATTCACCTTTTATCAAATCTTCAGCAGTGCAATCGTCAGGCAGTTTTGTTGTCGTACAATTTAAAATTTCTTCTCGAAGTTGTGCTGCAACTGAGCGAATTGTCTCTTTCATAGACATGATTTTAAAAAAATCCGTGCTACAATATCAGCTGAAATCGGAGCAAGAAATTTCCTTTTTTCAGCATATGTAAATAATCTTGATGGTCTTTGAGAAAGTGTCCATGATTTTACTTTCTAACAACCACGCTATGGTGATCAGTACACTTGACCTTTTGTCGACGATTTTACCTGTATCGCCCCACGGAAACTGTCAGATTATATGATTTTCGAGATTTTGACAGAATTACCTTTAAAATGAAAAAAAATCTATCGCGCTCGAGTATTTCAAGGTGATGTTTTTTTTTTTTATCAATTTGTCACCCTGCTATTTCTCTAAGCCACCCTCAAACTGTCAGAATATTGAAATATACACTCGTCTTCATGTATTTAATTTACCATCTCTTAATCTTACGCGCTTGAGTTTCCCGAAGGATCGATTTTTTTCTCTAATCTGACGAACTCCCCCCAACGCACGCCTCCATATTAAGGGCTCATATTTGGCAGGGGTACATAAAAAGGTGCAATGATTCTTCCCATAAAGTTTTCTGACACGCTTAAGTAACTGCAAAAATCCCCTCTTGGGCTCCCCTACTATGAATACCGAGCACGAAAGAAAACAGAGCAGGGAAAGGAGAAATTGGAAATGATAGCTGGCAGTCAAACGAAGAAGAGGAAAACAGCTGCAAAATATCAGAGAGCGCGTAAAAAAAGATTCAACGTTTGCTGTTCCATCAATCTCTGCGGGAGCATCTATACCTACTGATGAATCAACAGTCGTCAATTCACCGATAACTGCTAGGCCTTCAACGCGTGTTGATGGATTACAAAAGAGAGATGATTACGCTGCATATTCTTTTCCGCAACGAAGAGACAGAACTACTTTTCTAGTCAAAGTTCCTTCATTTCTTCATTTTATGAGCATAATAAATTTATAAAATGTGAATTTAAGTTTTCTAGTTTCCTTTCATACAAAATGATATGCATTTCTTGGAATATCACTAAGAAGTATAACTTCATCCGCGCGTAGGGACTCCGCGCACCTTTTTTTTACACACACCGCGCATTTTCAAGCGACAATCGAACCGCATGCCATCACATATGAAACAACAACAATACTCACTTGCTTTGTGATGTACGCAGAATGTTAATCACGTTGAAATCTGAGAAAAATACACACAATGTTGAAACATTTTTTTTTTATACACTCAGTGCATTCGGAACACTTACGTTCTGTATGTCTTGTTAGCTTGACAGTCATCCATAGAAAGAATGAATGACAGGCAAAAACGATCAACATGCGATGTCAATGGTTTTTATTAATTGTAAACCTCCGCCAGTTGCTTTTTTTTTTTTTTTTGCAAAACGTGCAATGATACACACATTAAATTTCTTATGTGCACCCTCCAAACAGACCCCTATCACCCTTCAAAATTTCATTGAAATCGGGCAAGCCGTCTAGGAGGATGTATGTCTGTATATTAATCTAAATTTCAAACCCAGAAATATATCAATATTGAATTTATACTGTTGAAACAAAAAAACTAATTATATTTCTTTAAAGGTAATTGGCATACTCCGACAATATAATATTCAAATATACAAATATGATTTGGTATGTGCATATAATTTTTCACCTCAATAACCGCATTCTTTCGCTGCTGCAGCTCTGCGTTATAGTGGTGGGTACGGCTAATCTTTCGAAACAGTTCAATGAGAACGCTACACTACTGGTTGAGTGGTGCGCACTACGCTTTGCACGAAGTGTGCAGCGGAGGAGTTCCGTCTGTCGGCGTAAGCGTTCAAATATGTAGTAGATTAGGTAGATTATAACGCGTTTTCAGCAGGCATTTTGGTAGCAAACAATTTGGATTATCCTGATGTCATTAACCTCTGCTAAGGTAAGACTTTCTCCCATTGATGGTACAGTTCCGTTGCATGTTTTAAATCTTCAATTTGAAAAGACGACATTTGTAAATAATTGGAAAGCTGTTCGTTGCACTAACACGATTTGTAGCGGAGATACTAAAAACCATTCCAAACTGCGAGTCAAGTAGTTAAGAGGCGTTGAAGGGTGAATAAGAAAGACGAAATGGTAGTAAGCACAGGAAACTGATCTTCTAAATCGAATTGCAAAACCGCCAACAGAAACCCAAAAGTCTCTGCAGGAGTTTTACACAGGTTAAGAGGTTAGCTCACTTAGGTTATGCCATGCAGATCAGTCCAGTTCATCGAGAACACAAAAACTCAAACCTTCGTTAATGGAATACGAGATAACACTACGCTCTTCGCGGCGATCTTCTTCTTCTTTACAGGCGTAGACACCGCTTATGCGATTATAGCCGAGATAACTACAGCGCGCCAGTCGTTTCCTCATTTCGCAACGTGGCGCCAATTGGAAACTAAAAGCAAAGCCAGGTTCTTCTCCACTTGGTCCTTCCAACAGAGTGGGGCACTTCCTCTTCCTCTGTTTTTCCCGCCGGGTATTGCGTTGAATACTTTTAGAAATAGAGTGTTTTCGTCCATATATATCCATCGCAGCCTCTGTCTCTTAATTCGCTGAACTATGTTCATGTCGTCGTATATCTCATATAGCTTATCGTTCCGTTGAATGTGATATTCGCCGTGGCCAACGCGCAAAGAACCATAAATCTTTCGCAGAACCTTTCACTCGAAAACTCGTAACGTCGACTCATCAGATGTTGTCATCGCCTATGCCTCTGTACCACATAGCAGGACGGGAATAATGAGTGACTTAAAGAGGACTTTACTTCTTAATTGCCAACTCAGTTGAAAGTAGCACCTGTTGGGAAGAGTTATTCTGCGTTGGTTTTCGAGGCAGAAATACTGTTAATGCTGGTTCCAAGAACCAACTTTAAAGTCCTGACTGTCAACTGTTTGATGAGAGGAGATATTTCGTCTTGCCCTCCTTCACTGCCAGACACGTTTGCTTTGTCCCCTTATCCAGTCTGGAGAAAGAAGAAATAACGCGGGTGCTGAGGCCAATGATATCAATATCATCGGCATACGCCAGCAGCTGTACACTCTTATAGAAGATTGTACATGCTCGATTAAGTTCTGCAGCTCAAATTATTTTCTCCAGCAGCAGATTGAAAAGTCGCACGATAGGGAGTCGCCTCGTCTGAAACCTCGTTTTGTATCGAACGGCTCGGAGAGCTCCTTCTCAATCCTGACGGAGCCTTTGGGATTGCTCAACGTCAATACGGCAGTGTATTAGTTTTACGGGGATACCAAATTGAGACATCGCGGCATAAAGGTAGCTCTTTTTCGTGCTGTCAAAAGCAGCTTTAATCGTCGATTCTCTTCTCACTGGTCTTTTTCAAGATTTGGCGCATGGTGAATATCTAGTTGGTTGTTGATTTTCCAGGCCTAAAGCCACATTGATAAGGTTCAATCAGTTTGTTGACGGTGGGCTTTAATCTTTCACACAATACGCTCGATAGAACCTTATATTCGATGTTTCGAGGACTTATCTCAAGGATGTTGGCGCAGATTGTGGGGTCTATCTTTTTGTAGATTGGGCAGAGCACACTTAAATTCTAATCGTTGTGCATGCTTTCGGCCGACCATATTTTACAAAGAAGCTGATGCATGCTCCAATTACAATATGATCGATCTGGTTGGTGGTTTTTCGATCCGAAGACAGCCAAGTAGCTTCATGCATTTTTCTATGCTGGAACCTAGTACTACAAATAACCATATTTGGGGACCCCGCGAAGTCGATAAACTTCAACCTATTTGGGGATGTTGTACCGATTGTTGTGCCAAAGATAACTTCCTTGCCCACCTTGGCGTTAACATCGCCAAGCACGATTTTTCGTTCCAAGTGCTCATAGAAGGCATCTTTGATCACATCGTCACATCGATATGTTGAAGAACTTCGCTTTGATGCGGATTGTGGCTAGACGTTCATCCACCGGGGTGAATGACAGTACTCGGCGACGGAGTCTCTCTCCTATAACGAATAACACATCGAATTCGCGCTCCTTTATATGGCCACTGTAGTCTCTCTCCTATAACGAATAACACATCGAATTTATATGGCCACTGTAGTAAATACCAAAAGGGCCTACTCGCCTCAGTCCTGGCTGGGCAGATGCAGCTTTCCAATTAAGGGAGCGGACATTCCAGGTGCATGCCCTTAAATATTATCCTTAATGCGTTCGTCATCAAATGGGAGGGTGTCTCATCCGAGGCTGTTTTTGATTGTTCATTGTCAGCGTTTTTTACGTAGCAGGTCCCAAACCCAGCGAACAACCCTGTAGAGGGGATGTTTCGCCTTCTCACTTTAGCTCGCCCTCAAACGATTACTTTGTCCAGAACCGGAAGTGAGCTGTTTGAACCATCCGCGAACTTTTACACATGACTCCATCCTCACCTTCATGGCGTTAGCAAGCCCTGAATTTACGTTTGTGGAAACCGAATCGTATGCTCTGGCACAGGAAACTCCATCTCTGCAAAAAGTACAGGAGGAATCTACAGAAACGCATATGTAAATTATTGTAACTGTGTAGTTAAATGTTTTATCTGCGGAATGAGTGGTCATATTTCGCGCAACTTTAACCAGTACAATAATTGAGTTGGGCGGAAACAAATTCCAGGCAAGCGCTTTCCCCTGCAATCGAAAGCCTTGTAAGCCAGGAAAATGGAATGTGTAGATTGTGAGAAGCGCATACTCACTGTGGTGACAGTCGGGTCACATTCCATAATTCGATCTGATCTTATTCATATCAACGGCTCTGACATTGTTGCGATGTTAAGGTAGCTAGTCCATTCTTACCACTAAATTAGGAAACAAATTTGTTTTGGTATTTCAGCAAATGGACAGAGGTATACGCAGTTCCTAACCAAGAAGCAGAAGCAGTAGCGGGGATATTCATCAAGAATTTAGTATCACTGCACTACATCCGTAGTCCGATGGCATGATGGAACGATTCAATCGAACTATCGAAGAACATTTAAGGAAAATTGTGGACAAATATCAAAACTATTGTGATACCCACATATACTTGTTTCTGATGGCTATCGGGGAAGGTTCCAGCAAGGGTAATTTTTTTTAATGATCTCTGGTTAACGCCATCAGACAAATTAGTGCTAAGGAAGTGAGCAGCACTTTAGAAGACAATATGAAGGTAATAAATGGTATGGTAAGACAGTGCACCAAAATTATAAGTGAAAAAATGAAAGTACTATACGAAAAGACAAAGAACCCTGCAGCTTTTAGAGAAGGTGATTCTTGTTCTTCTTTATTGGCGTAATAAAGACAATGAACTTTGCTGGTTTTAGAGAAGATAATTCTTCTTCTACTTTATTGGCGTAAACACCGCTTACGCGGTTATAGCCAAGTTCACAACAGTGCGCCAGTCGTTCTGCCTTTTCGCTGTTTGACGTCAATTGGAGATTCCAAGAGTAGCAGGTCCTTCTTTACCTAGTCTTTCCAAAGGAGTGGAGGTCTTCCTCTTTCTCTGCTTCCCCCGGCTTGTACTGTATCGAATACTCTCAGAGCTGGAGTGTTTTCATTCATTCGAACGACATGACCCAGCCAGCGTATCCGCTGTCTTTTAATTCGCTGAACTATGTCAATGTCGTCATATATCTCGTACAGCTCATCGTACCATCGATTGCGGTATTCGCCGTTGCCAATGCGCAAAGGATGATAAATCTTCCGCAGAACCTTTCTCTCGAAAACTTGTTAAGCTGACTCATCAAATGTTGTCATCGATCAAGCCTGTGCACCATATAACAGGATGGGGATGATTGTAGAGTTTAATTTTTTTCGTCGAGAGAGGACTTTACTTCTCAATTGGAGGGGGAGGACAGTGTGGCGAACACGAATGCTAGAGCCAAATAGAATCGACGATAATTTGAAAGAATTAATTTGACAGCATAATTCGTAGTTACCAAAATGTGTGAGTGGCAATGTTTTGTTCACAATCTACTAAATAAGGGTTGCCGGATTGTGGAAAAGGAAGTTCTAATTAGAGTGCCGCTAAGTAATGAGCTATAAGCAAGAAGTTGTAAACTCGAATAACGAGAAATAAACGATAAATTGTTTAAATTATATTGTTTAAATTACACAGTACAACAGCTAATTTGGGGGGTGAGAAATTCCAAGTCAGGGTGATGGTACTAGGTCAGTATAGTAAAACCCTCAAAGCGTTTGGCGTTCGTATGTGTCAGTTTTTTTTATGACCTTTTAAATTTTTTCCTGATCTTGATGTTTTTTCACTTAGTTGTAACATTTTTTTTTGCCAACATTTTTTTGTTTTTTGTGCCAAAATATTACAACTAAGCGAAAAAACATCAAGACCCTTTGTGGGTTTTACTATACTGACCTAGTACCATCACCCTGACTTGGAATTTCTCACCCCCCAGACAATAATCCCAAAAATGTTCGACAGTGTTATAAGTGGAAATTGGGACTTTTATTAAGATTGAATTAAAAGGTAGACAGTATAACGAGTATTGCGTTCAATATTTTCATTTTCTAAGTCTAGTTTCTTATTTACACCCTGTCAAGAAAGTAAAAAAATTTACCTGTTTTCTATATAAGCGGGAGATGAGAGGGGGAAATGAAGAGTTCCCGATACTTTCTTAGCAGTCTTCAAGAATGAGCATAAACGGACCACTTTCAGGTCCACAAAACGCCATTAACCGGAAGCTTTTAAAGCGCCTCAACGAAGTATTAAATAAAGGTATTAAATAAATATAAATATAAAACTCAAATTAGGCATAGGGGATCGCAGTAGGGAGGGACACCTGTCGGCGTGATTCCGCCCTCTACTAAGTTTAATGTACGTACCTCCTAAACCACTAAAGCCACAGCAGCCAAATTAGAGCGCCACAAATCATATAATTTTCTTTCACTTCCCAGTACACAATATAAGAGGCAATTAATATAACGGAATACAACATTGCACGAATAATTCTTTTCAAGTATGTCCAAACAAACCAAAACGGATCAAGTCCCTAGTCACCGAATATGTGGACCCCAGTATCATTAGTTGACTTTCCACCGCAAAATATCGGTGAATATGTGGGATATATGTACAATCGAACTTCGGAAAGAATATTTTCCAGATACTGCTTCAACTCCCATATACTACATAATATACAAGGTCTGTCGCAAAAGAAACAGGACTGTTAAAAAAAATAACAAAAAATTAATATTTTTCAAAAGTTATATTTTTTTATTCAAAGTAGTTTCCTTGTGCTTCGATACAGCGTTTAGTCCGGTCAATTAGCATTTCAAATGAGTGTTTAAGGTCATTTTTCGGAATGCTCTTGAGAATATCGGTCGTCGCCTTTTGGATAGCTGAAATGTCCTGAAACCAGTGTCCTTTCATGGGCAAATGAAGTTTTCCAAATAGGTAAAAATCACAAGGTGCCAGATCAGGTGAGTAGGGTGAGTGATTAATGGTTAATATGGAGTTTTTTGTCTAAAAATCAGTGACAAGCGTCGACCGATGACACGGCGCATTATCGTGCAACAGGCGCCAGGACCCTGCCTCACGGTATTGTGGTCAAGCACGACGAATGCGTGACAAAAGACGCTTCATAACACCAAGGTAAAACACAGCATTAATCGTATGGCCAGGTAGGACGAACTCTCGGTGTACAATACCCTCGGAATCGTAAAAACAAATCAGCATTGTCTTTATTTTTGACTTCTGAAGACGACCGACTTCTGATCGTCACAGAGGTCCTCACGACCTTCTTGGAATCGCTGAAACCACTCATGCACATTACTTCGGGATAGGCACTGATCACCATAAACTTTTTTCATCATTTGAAATGTTTCAGTAAACGTGTTCCCAAGTTTAAACCAAAATTTAATATTTGCTCTTTGCATTTTACGACCGATGACCAAAAGCTGCTTGTACTGATTTTCGTTTTTCTAACAAACCTTTTGGGGAATATGTCGGTCAGTGTATAAGTTATATAGATCCTCTGGTTGATGGTTTACACCTTAAGGTATTTCCCTGGCTTTGATTCGTACAAGTTGCAAGAGTATATAATGTTCTCTTCCACAAGAACTTAGTTCTTACTTATACTATGTTTGTACTGACAATGAAAACAGGCTTTCGTGGGAAAAACTGGTTTTCGCCCTAAAAATTTTTTTCCATGTAAAATCTGTCAAACGAGAACACATTGAAAACCAGTTTTCGCTGAAAACTACAGTATTTATCAGATATAAGCACTAGAAAAGATGCACACAATTTGGTGCTTATAAACGAGTATTCTTATATCCAAATTTCGCTTATATGCACCATTGGTGCATATATCAAAAACTCTCTTATATGCACAATTGGATAATAAATATGTTTTTGTTAAAAAAATATTTAATTTACAAAAATAAAAACAAAAGAAATGTGGTGTCGTGGGACACCAGGTAGGAACGAAGTTCCTTCGGATAATGTAGAATCGATACAATTTGCAAAAAAAATTGTGCTTAATTTTATGTAGGTTGTCCTGATTTTTCTCTCAAATTTCGCTGATTAGTTTTTATTTAAGTACAGATAAGCATTAAGAAAACTCTACTGCCGTCCTACTGCCGTCGGCAAATATAGGAAATATTCAAGTTAGCGGGAACGACAACTGTCGGCCTGCAGTCGTGTAGTCGTGCAGCTGTCAAAATAACAGTGTCCATAAGAACGTCTGTATTTTAATATTTGACAGATGTAGTTTGCAGTCTGTCGCGCTCTATGTGTTCCGCACTTCACTCAAAACTAATTTGCATACGCAATAATGTTACAGATTTTCATGCCTAATTATTTTGCAAAACCTAAAGGTAGGCTATAACTAGCGATCTTACAGTCTTTTTCTTACGGGTTATTTCCTCAAACCATTAACCAGCCTGCGCCAAAAAATATGCAACAATTCAACTCCCCGTAAACGTACTTAGTGCAAGCACAATTCTCAAGTGGTGAACACAATGACTGCAGCAACACGACAGTGAACTGAAAATGGCTTTGTGCATCTTACTACATGAACATTCGTAAGAAGGCAGCAACATAACAATGGCCGGCATGTACACAAGACAACACAGCTGTCCATTTTGCATGTACACAATGTCGTTGTGGCCATACTAATACCTTTCACTTCAATGAAATTTTAATATTTTGTTCAAAGTGTAATTTTTTATGCAAAAATAAGTAAAAATAGGTAAATATTTTTTTGTTTTAAATTATCAATTGTTATTACAAATGATATAATAGAGCTATAATAGAGCTATTTTATGCTTTTATTTGTAAAATAACGTCAAGTTTGTTAGAGCTGTGAATAATTTTCATTTTACATATTAGTGGCATCACCACTCTACCTCCTCTTTCTACCTTCCATTCTACTGTCAACTCTACTGTCGTCCTACTGCCGTTGGCAAATATAGGAAATATTCAAGTTAGCGGGAACGACAACTGTCGGCCTACAGTCGTGTAGTCGTGCAGCTGTCAAAATAACAGTGTCCATAAGAACGTCTGTATTTTAATATTTGACAGATGTAGTTTGCAGTCTGTCGCGCTCTATGTGTTCCGCACTTCATTCAAAACTAATTTGCATACACAATAATGTTACAGATTTGCATACCTAATTATTTTGCAAAACCTAAAGGTAGGCTATAACTAGCGATCTTACAGTCTTTTTCTTACGGGTTATTTCTTACGGGTTATTTCTTACGGATTATTTCTTACGAGTTTTTTCTTACGGTTTTGCTATCACTTTTTTTTCAGTTAGGTCCCGCAGCAAAATCCCTATCTTCTCCAAGCCTGCCGTAAGGAACTTCGTTCCAAAAATAAAAAAAAAAACAGTTGGTACACAAAAGTTTAGAGAATAATTTTTATCTAGCATTTGCTTATAGCATTTCTTGTTCATTTACATCATTTGTAAACAATTTTAATTTAAATTAATTATTACTGTTTTTGAAGAAGTCTGTTTTCTTGGATTGAACATTTTTTATGGAACTTATTGAGAAGTAATACTGCTCAATATCCTCATTTTCTTGCATAAATAAATTAGAAGGCATAATTGAGTCAAAAGCTTCTCTCTTGGTGGGTATGTTTAGTTCATCTTCATCCTCAGACGATTCTGAAAGTGCTTCCGCCCCTGAAACTGCTTCTGCAATTATATCCGCATCAATCGATTCACCGTAGCAGGGCAAATTGTCATCGCAGTGAACGAAATTTAAATATTCCTCGTGAAGAAACTCATCGCTATTCACAAGTTCCACTATTCCATCTGCTTCTTGTAAAAGCTCTTCAACCTCGAAGGATTCTTTAACAAATTGGCACTGCAAAAAATGAGTACATATTATACAAAAAGAACACATAAAAATTATATAAAATAAAATACCGCATACCTTTTTAAAAATGCTGGCAATCGTTTCAGGTTTAACCACCCACCAAGCCTTTTAATCATATGAACGCTGTCAATAAGTTGAACGATTTCTTAAATTCTTCAACTGTGTTTCCTTTTTCAAGAGCAAGTAGGTTCTTCCGAACTATCATTTGGCGATAATATTCTTTAAAAGCATGGATACTGCATTGATCAAGATACTGACTTGCGAGGAGCGGCATTGTCGATGAATAAAATTACCTTCCTGTTTTGACTTTGCATCTCCTTGTCAAAGGAAGTTAGAATAGAGGTCCATATATCTTGAGTCATCCATGCATTTTTCTGTGAAAAGTACTGTACTGGCAAGGTCTTATTTTTGAAACATCGTGTTTTTTTGGTTTTCCAATCACGAAAATTTTTTTGTTTCGCCAGATGCATTGCAAAAAAAAACAGACCGTCAGGCGCTCCTTTGATGACTTAAATCCTTTTGAGTTATCACCACTTCTGGCTAAAGTAGACAGTCCACTTTCATCAGCGTTGAATATGTCCTTAGCGCTGTAAATCTGGATTAAGTTGGGTAGCAATTCAAAAAAGTCATTAGCGCTTTTAATATTCGCAGATGCACCCTCTCCATGAATTTGTTTCACTGAAATGCCTTCGTGCCATCGGTACAGCCAACAAAGAGTGGGCTCGAATTCTACATCCATCTTGACGGCCAATTGTTCAGCTTTTTCCCGGACCATAGTGCCTGATATTACTGCGCCAGATGAACGCATTTAATTAAACCAAATGATTACAGCACGATCAATCTCTATTGAGTTGCTTCACCTGTCGCGCTTTCTGTTCAAGTCTTTCAAAGTACTTTGCGCAGAAAGTCTTTCTATTTCACGAATTATACAATTAATTGTTGATAGCGAACATTTATATTTAAAACAGAGTTCGCTTTTGCACGCAGTTTGCACTTCCGAAAGAATTTACCTTTTTTGGCGGAAATTGTACGCTAACTCATTTTGACATTAATAAAGAAGTGCAAACTAGAAACATCGATTTTTGTATCGATTACATAATAATAAAAGTGCTGTCATATCATATTAGGATTTTTAAAGCAGTCAAAAATATCGTTGTTTTTGTGACTGTGCTTATATAGGTAATTTTTATAGAGAAATTTTAAGCTGAAAACATAATTTTTGGTGCTTATATCCGAGCTGTGCTTATAAGCGGAATGCATATATCGAAAATTTTTGTGTATATTTTAAATGCGGATATTATATGTTTTTATTTTTAGTGCTTATAAAAGAGTTTTGCTTATAAGCGAGGTGCATATACCCGATAAATACTGTATTTGAAAACTTACGTTCCACTCATTATAATCGGTGCCTGCTCTAGTTTAATCCATTTTTTTTCAAATATGTATATTTTTATGGGCCCTAAATTGTCACTTGATATTTGTTTACATTCCTTATACAAATACAGCTGTCACTTGATATTGTCAAGAGGGATTCTCTTGCTCTTGCAAAACCTTTGCACCGTGCACGAATTACTGAATTTTCCTCTTTGTGCAACGGCACAACAACAAACACACGCAGAAAATTATTTGCAATGGCTGTAAAATATGTCAGACCAAAACACATGTTTATTTTCGTGCAATGACACGTAAAAATATAATTGCAACCCTGTTTTTGCTGTAACTTTACATAAAGACATATGTCGTCGCTAAATTGTTTAGGAAAGTAAGTTTTAAATATATTTTATAATTTCTACTTAAATTATAAAGATTTGTTACAGTTTTTTGTTAAGAATGTATGCAGAAGGTGGGCTAATTCGCAATACTCATGCACAATAGTCATTCTCAATAAATTAACCAAATCAGCGGTTCATATATCACTACAAGGGTGCTCTCTTGGCCTTGTAAATTTCGGTATAGGATTTTTGCATTGTGTGTCATCGTGCAACCTTGCAAGAGAAAGAGAATGCCCCTATTGATATTGAAAAATGGAAAAGGAAAAATGCAAAAAAAGAAATTTGTGGAGTGATAGGGGAGGAGCCCTACTCATTGAATTGTGGCAAAACAAAATTAGAGCTCTTCGTGGGCCATTATTAATATTAAGGCATCCAAAACTTATCATACTCGTTGCTCAAAATGTAATCAAACAAATAAATGTGTTAGTTGTCAGTGAAAACTCATGAAAAACACGCATTGTCGGTCCGAACGACTTAGATTCCACAACCCACAAATGTGTTTTCAAGATGTTTTCAATGTCGGTCCGAATTAACCAAATCAGGCGTTCATATATCACTACAAGGGTGCTCTCTTGGCCTTGTAAATTTCGGTATAGGATTTTTGCATTGTGTGTCATCGTGCAACTTTGCAAGAGAAAGATAATGCCCCTATTGATATTGAAAAATGGAAAAGGAAAAATACAAAAAAAGAAATTTGTGGAGTGATAGGGGAGAAGCCCTACTCATTGAATTGTGGCAAAACAAAATTAGTGCTCTTCGTGGGCCATTATTAATATTAAGGCATCCAAAACTTATCATACTCGTTGCTCAAAATGTAAACAAACAAATATATGTGTGAGTTGTCAGTGAAAACTCATGGAAAACATGCATTGTCGGTCCGAACGACTTAGATTCCACAACCCACAAATGTGTTTTCAAGATGTTTTCAATGTCGGTCCGAACTTTTTACAATTGCTTAGATGCATTAGTATTTGGTGTAGGCATGTTCGGTATATTGTACATTGTGCGTCGCAAATATGTTATATAATTTACTTATCCGCTACGATGGGCAATGCAAATAAGTGAAATATTAAATTTATTAAAATTGTATTGCTCATCATTGCACGTGATATTTATTTATTTAATTTATGAACATATGTCAGAACAACAATTTTCTATATATAACAGTGTCTTATGGTAACAATGTTTTCATGTTCACATTTTTATAAACGCTATCTATTGCATAAACAATATAATTATAAACTTTTTAAGAAAAACAAATAATGATGTATTAAATTAGGGTGTAACCTATCATTTCGTACTCTTGCCATTTGCGAAAATCAAAGCCTGGAAAATACTTGAACGGTTTGGCAAAACTTTATTTTAATACTTTCGAAAAAGAATTCAACATTCATCTTCCATTTTAGGCTTACAATATTATTTACTTCCGTTAGCGAAAATTATATTAACCCTCTAACAGGCAAAACTAAAATCGTGGACAGAAAAGATTGGTAAATTTTTCTAGGGTTATTAGGCTCCATCAACCTCAAAAATATCATCATACGAGTATGATTATTTTAATTTTTTTGTGCTCACAGGTGAGAATTATCTTAAGCCCGCCTCAGGGCAGCCTTGCCGGTTTAGGTCAAAATGAAGAAATAGGAGTGATTTCAATTAAAAATTCATTTAATTTCAAAAGAGAAGAAAATAAGAAAAGCAAAAGAAGAATTTCAATAACTAGGGAAATTCAAATAACAAAGTCTATTAATTTTTGTGATGATAGTGAAAAAAACAGTTTTTCGTAGTTGAGCAGCATAAATTTAGTTTACATTTGGAACAAGAACACTGCGTTTCTGAACTTAGGCACAATTTACATTTTCTTTTTCCACTATCTTTAGGAAGCCAAATGGGAAAGTGATCATACTGATCAAAGCGGACATCGTCGACTGGATGTTCTGTTCTTTTACCCACATTTAGTTTCTTTTCTACGGATGTTGATGGTGCTAAACTTAGCTGACCAGCAGGATGATTGAGTTTGTAAACGACAAGACCAGCAGCAATTTCTTCACGGAACTCAAGCAACTTTAACAGCTTGTCATCTTGTGTTGATAGTTTATTGTTGAAGTTTTCTAAATGCAGATGTCGATACATAATATATGCATTTGTCGCAGCCATATCTACGAAATGGTAAAAGCCGTGTCATCGGATTTCCAGTCTTTGCGTGGATATCGTAGCGACCCATAAATCCATCCATTAAGTCTACTCCCCCCATATGGCGATTATGTTTCCTTATAATTTCAGGTCAATCTACTTCAATATGCTGCTCTTGCTTTTCGATCGTAGCGTGCAACTTTGGTCGATTGCTCGTTTTCATTTTCTCCTTGAAATGGCTGAATGCTAACGTGAGTTGATGCTAATCGGACTGTCTTGTTGTCTTTCCACAAAAGCGTGTTAATATCGACACTAAATAAAACACCCGCGTACTCAGTAGAGTTGCTTCTTTCTTCGCTCGTATCGTGGCCAAGCTGTAGATGCCCCTTGCAGGTAAATACACTAACAAAGAATGTGATGAGCAAAGCCAGGTATTGTTTGTGATAGCTATGTATATAGTACAACGATATTTGCAGTATTTCCAAGATCCGGCTGACCTGTTATCGCAAGCGCCGTTATAGACTTCGAAGGGGTTTACCTTCTTCAATCCATTCCCTTTCATCTCTAAAAGACAAATATCTTTTCATCGCCATAAACTATGTTACTGTCATTATTTCTTGAATTTTAGTGAACGCATGTTTACTCCAATAGCTCTCCAAATTCGGATAACGGTAAATGGACATAAAAATGATTAATAGCTCTGACAGACGACAGCAATAATATGCATTAGCGGGCTTAATTTACATTTACTTGCGCATTTGACCCATGTTAATGCAAGTTAGTAATGCACAAAAATGTCGTGCATTTATAGCCCTGACAGACAGCGCTAATATGCATTAGCGGGCTTAATTTACATTTACTTGCGCATTTGACCTATGTTAATGCAAGTTTGTAATGCACAAGAATTCCATGCATTTAGCTGAATTTACCAAATTTGAGTAGACAACACTGCCCAAAAATGGCTGGTTTCTGCTATTGTTTGACAGATGTCGCATGAAATCTGCCGCCTTGTTTGTGTTTCAGCTTCAGAGGTGAGCAGTTTTTATTTTGCTAATTGCAAGTATCGGGTGATTTTTTAAGAGCTTGATAACTTTTTTAAAAAAAAAACGCATAAAATTTGCAAAATCTCATCGGTTCTTTATTTGAAACGTTAGATTGGTTCATGACATTTACTTTTTGAAGATAATTTCATTTAAATGTTGACCGCGGCTGCGTCTTAGGTGGTCCATTCGAAAGTCCAATTTTGGGCAACTTTTTCGAGCATTTCGGCCGGAATAGCCCGAATTTCTTCGGAAATGTTGTCTTCCAAAGCTGGAATAGTTGCTGGCTTATTTCTGTAGACTTTAGACTTGACGTAGCCCCACAAAAAATAGTCTAAAGGCGTTAAATCGCATGATCTTGGTGGCCAACTTACGGGTCCATTTCTTGAGATGAATTGTTCTCCGAAGTTTTCCCTCAAAATGGCCATAGAATCGCGAGCTGTGTGGCATGTAGCGCCATCTTGTTGAAACCACATGTCAACCAAGTTCAGTTCTTCCATTTTTGGCAACAAAAAGTTTGTTAGCATCGAACGATAGCGATCGCCATTCACCGTAACGTTGCGTCCAACAGCATCTTTGAAAAATACGGTCCAATGATTCCACCAGCGTACAAACCACACCAAACAGTGCATTTTTCGGGATGCATGGGCAGTTCTTGAACGGCTTCTGGTTGCTCTTCACCCCAAATGCGGCAATTTTGCTTATTTACGTAGCCATTCAACCAGAAATGAGCCTCATCGCTGAACAAAATTTGTCGATAAAAAGCGGATTTTCTGCCAACTTTTCTAGGGCCCATTCACTGAAAATTCGACGTTGTGGCAGATCGTTCGGCTTCAGTTCTTGCACGAGCTGTATTTTATACGGTTTTACACCAAGATCTTTGCGTAAAATCTTCCATGTGGTCGAATAACACAAACCCAATTGCTGCGAACGGCGACGAATCGACATTTCACGGTCTTCAGCCACACTCTCAGAAACAGACGCAATATTCTCTTCTGTACGCACTGTACGCATTCGTGTGGTTGGTTTAATGTCCAATGGTCACAATCGCATTAATTGTTTGCTCACTTGGTCGATTATGTAGACCATAAATCGGACGTAAAGCGCGAAACACATTTCGAACCGAACACTGATTTTGGTAATAAAATTCAATGATTTGCAAGCGTTGCTCGTTAGTAAGTCTATTCATGATGAAATGTCAAAGCATACTGAGCATCTTTCTCTTTGACACCATGTCTGAAATCCCACGTGATCTGTCAAATACTAATGCATGAAAATCCTAACCTCAAAAAAATCACCCGATATATTAAAAAAAAAACAAATTTTAATATTTTTAGATGGCGGAAAATAAACAACGCACAGTTTGCTATCCTTTTTTCCAATAATCTTAACTTTTTCGCACACTTTTATTTCACTTTTTCTTTAATAAATGAACAAATTTCACTATCAGCTATCTAAACGCACAAGTCTGCCGTCTGTCACCATAAAATTTCAATGCGCATTAGTGTTGCTTACGGCGCATTAATTTTGCTCGTCTGTCAAGGCTATTAGCTGAATTTACTAAATTTGAGTAGGCAACACTGTCAAAAATGGCTAGTTTCTGCTATTGTTTGACAGATGTAAACAGTTTTTATTTTGCTAATTGCAAGTATATTAACAAAAACAAATTTTAATAATTTTAGATGGCAGAAAATAAACAACGCACAGTTTGCTATCCATTTTTCCAATATTCTTAACTTTTTCGCACACTTTTATTTAGCTTTTTTTTTTTAATAAATAAACAAATTTCACTATTAGCTGTCTAAATGCACAAGTCTGCCGTTTGTCACCATAAAATTTCAATGCGCATTAGCCTTGCTTAAGCCGCATTAATTTTGCTCGTCTGTCAGGGCTATAAGCCAATGTATTTAAAAATTCCTTCAGCATCGATCTTAAACTGATTAAAAAATCATTGCACTTTTGGAGATATTTTCAATACCCATAAAACATATACCTGAACCTGTAAAACCAGCAGAAGAGGGAAAGGCGAAGGGACCAGTAGTTTCCAGGATTGGTAATGGAGATCGGGGTCTTTTTTTTGCTTCGAAATGTGTTGCTGTCAATGACCTTGCTCCAGTAGATCAGCAATTGGACTTATAGCACATATTAGTGATTTGCTTAAATGAATCATTTTCTTCATTCATTTTCCGAATACATGCTGAAATATCAGATTTCAGTAGGCATATAATCGCTGTCGGCCAATTAATCGTCACTGTTAAAGTCACTAATATCCTCGTCTATTTCAACTGATTCCATTAACTGGAGCAACTCTTCATCACTAAGTTTACTTAGTTTAAATTTCCTGCCATTGTGCTATGCTCCATTTCTTAAAAAAGATAAAAATAAAAAAATACTAGCAATCAAAGAAATACCTAAGAAAAATTTCCCGTAAACAGGCAAGGCCGCCCTGAGGTGGTCTTCGTGTTTGTGTCCTTAAAACTCAAAATACTTTTTATTTTTTATTAAAAAGTATAATAACTTGAAAGAAATTAACTTACTTATTCACATAAAACGGAAGAGTTTTGAATATTTCGATAAAACACTTTTTATTTTAATTTTGAAAATTTTAAAATCGACTCCTGAATTAATTGAACTTTAACACTGACTCTGACACTGATTCAACTGACGATAACAACAACACGAAACATCACAATACATTTGTTGAAACAAAAAAAATATGAATTGATGTATTATATAACGGTTTTAATAACAGTTGTAAAAAAAAATAAAATTTCTTATGAGTTTGTGACAATTTATTAGTGCGGTCTTGCCTGTTAGAGGGTTAAAATAATCCTCAAAGATGACATATTTGACTTATGGTAAACTCAATGCAAAAGGCTCTATTTAACATATTAACTTGATAGACAAAACGTCAACCAGGGGATCGGAATTCATTTCATTAGGGATATGATTCATTCATATTCAGTTAAATATCACACATTTTGACCCACCGAAAAAGAGGTGGGAAGTCGAAAATCACTACGTAAACAGAAAATGTCTGGGGTGATTGTACAAATTGTTCACAGTACTCAGGTATGCTCGAAAATATATGTTCAAGCAATTTTATAAATATACTATATATCACACACACAAATTTTAAAATATAACAGTGAAGTTACGACACATAGAGTACAACAATTTTGTAAGCGCAATGACTTTGCGAATTCCATCCGCGTTGCAGCGGCAAACTTAGATAAGAATAATTAATTGTAATGTCATATGTATTCATATTCTGGATTCAATAAAGGAGCATAACTCCTCCAAAAGTATTTCTATATCACAATTACGAAATTTAAAGTACGGCTACGCGAGTGTATAAAACAAACAAAAAAAGCAGGAAGCCAAAAAGCAAAAGGTGAGTCAGAGAACATATACATAGTATAGAGAAGGTTCAACTACGGACAGGCGTGTAAACTGTCAAGAGCCATGAATTTTCACCACTTTTGGCTCGGCAGGAGAAATTTTAAAAGAAATGAGTGAACTGTGCTGAGAATTCAATGAAAATTATGCTCAGAAATATACATTGCTTTTACAGACGCCTGTTGGTCTTTTGGCTTATATTTTCATATGTTTACATGCTATCATATCAATTGATATGAGTATAATTTTGCGAATTTTTGTGAATTCATGCAAAATTGATAACATTATTATTAAATTATGCTATTTTCATAGTAATATTTGTAGTTAATGTCCAAATAAAAGCTACTTTTTAAATATTTCTTATCTTCGATGATATTAAATAATTTCGTGTGCATGTACACACATACATATGTATGACATTCTCACACAAATAATCTATGCGTACGTATGTAAATCAAAAAATACAAACATTCTTCTAAAAAACAACAATAGTCTCAAAAACCATCATACATACTTACAATATCAGTACACATGTAAATATGTGCGTATGACATTCCCATACAAACAATGCATACACAACATATGTACATACTTACATACATGCGTCCACATGTGGATATGTCATCCGCAAAAATTACAATTATTGTTCTACAAAAACAACAATCGTTTGAAAAAGCATCAGAAACCAATATGGCAGCCAAATTGCCGACGTCAAAATTTATAGTAAATTACACAACAAAAAAATTTTTATTCATGAACGCAAACGTACTTTCAAAAAGCATAATCGATTCATTCATAAAAGCAGACGCCATTACATCTCCCCGAGCATGCCTTGCCTACAAGCGTCTTTTCGCGACGATTTCAAAAGCTAACAAGTAAGGAAGGGCTAAGTTCCGGTGTCACCGAACATTTTATACTCTCGCATGATAAAGTTATAATCGAGATTTCATTATACGTCATTTACATATTTTTCAAATGCCGTATTTTTGTAAAGTTTTATTCCGCTGTCATCATTGGTTCCTAATGTACTATATATTATACAGAGAAGGCAACAGATGGAATTCAAAATAGCGTTATATTGGAAGAAGGCGTGGTTGTGAACCGATTTCACCTATATTTCGTACATGTCATCAGGCTGTTAAGAAAATATTATATACCGAATTTCATTGAAATCGGTCTAGTAGTTCCTGAGATATGGTTTTTGGTCCATAAGTGGGCGAGGCCACGCCCATTTTCAATTTTTAAAAAAGCCTGGGTGCAGCTTCCTTCTGCAATTTCTTCCGTAAAATTTAGTGTTTCTGACGTTTTTTGTTAGTCCGTTAACGCACTTTTTGTGATTTTCAACATAACCTTTGTATGGGAGGTGGGCGTGGTTATTATCCGATTTCTTCCATTTTTGAACTGTATATGGAAATGCCTGAAGAAAACGACTCTGTAGAGTTTGGTTGACATAGCTATAGTAGTTTCTGAGATACGTACAAAAAACTTAGTAGGGGGCGGGGCCACGCCCACTTTTCCAAAAAAATTACGTCCAAATATGCCCCTCCTAAATGCGATCCCTTGTGCCAAATTTCACTTTAATATCTTTTTTTATGGCTTAGTTATGACACTTTATAGGTTTTCGGTTTCCGCCATTTTGTGGGCGTGGCAGTGGGCCGATTTTGCCCATCTTCGAACTTAAACTTCTTATGGAGCCAAGGAATACGTGTACCAAGTTTCATCATGATATCTCAATTTTTACTCAAGTTACAGCTTGCACGGACGGACAGACGGACGGACGGACAGACAGACATCCGGATTTCGACTCTACTCGTCACCCTGATCACTTTGGTATATATAACCCTATATCTGACTCTTTTAGTTTTAGGACTTACAAACAACCGTTATGTGAACAAAACTATAATACTCTCCTTAGCAACATTGTTGCGAGAGTATAAAAATCATAAATTGAATACATTTCTGAAATGTATGGGAAGGAAAAAGTGACAACGCCGCAAATATAAGTATTCAAATATATTATAATAAAATTGACACTATGTTGTCAATTTTCAAGTCAAGAAATATTTCAAAGAAAATATTCAATATTCCTCTGATTTATGTGTGAAGTCAATCCCGGTTATGTAGTACTCCGCTTAAATGAAAATCAAATCTCTCCCTCATCATTCTTAACAGCCTATATTATAACTTGCTTGCATCTCACGATTTGTTTTTTGAAATACCTAGAAATTACTGTTTTAAGTACGACTCATTTAAGTATCCGCAGTCTGCTTATGTACCATATTATATTTTTATTTTTAACCAACTACAACTATCTGTATCTTTGATTGTGGCACATAACCAGGATTGACTGTATTTGTCAACGAATGTAAAAAATTTTTTTGTAGTTCTGAAATATTTTTACGCAGCTGCGTTGATATGTATGCAAGCTCACACACAAACATACATATTCACGCTGGTTTGTAGGCAAAGCTGGACAGCGGCAAGGGAAGCGGTTTCGGTACAGCTCCGATTTTCTACCATTGACTTTTTGACAAAGTTTGGTTGTCCGTGACAACGGAGTTTTTGTATGAAACAATGGGTGTGTATATTTACATACAAAGTTGTGTGTATACAAATTTAGAAACATAATGCGAATGATTCTTTCAAATTTGTTTACATGAACACAAAATTACATACATACATATGTGAATATATGAGCATTATGCGCATAGTTTTTTAAAATCTGTTTATATGTACACATAATTATATGCATATGACTTAAGATTTTATCAAAACTTCAAACGCCCAAAGCAAATAAATACATATGTACAGGGTGGGCCATCTAACGTTTTAAATTTGAATTATCTAAGTATATTTCGACATTGGAAACGTCAAATACCATTCGGAAAGTGACAGATATTCAGTAAAAAGTCTAAAATTTACGAAATGGGTAGCTATTCACTAGACGAAAACTGGAAAACAATTCGCAGATTGGGTAGAAGATCGTTTGACCGAGGATGGTCAATTTTATCGAAAAATCCTCTTTTCGGACGAGGCTCATTTCCACCTCGATGGTTACGTTAACTAGCAGAATTGTCGCATTTGGGGCACAGAAAACCCGCACGTAATCGTCGAGAAGCCAATGCACCCAGTACGAATCACTGCATGGTGCGGATTTTGGTCTGGTGGAGTCATCGTCCCATCTTTCTTCGAAAATGAAGAAGGAACCGCCGTAACTATCAATGGTGAGCGATATTGCGCAATGTTAACCGAATTTTTCTTCAAGCAAATTGAAGAGGAAGACTTGGACAACATTTGGTTCCAGCAGGACGGCGCTACGTTCCATACAGCAAACGCTACACTCAATCTTTTACGCCCTATCTTCGAAAATCGCATAATCAGCAAAAGAGGTGATGTGAATTGGCCTCCCAGAAGCTGCGATTTAATTCCGTTGGACTATTTTCTGTGGGGAGCTGTTAAAGATAAATGTTACGCCAACCATCCAGAAACAATTGAAGATCTAAAGTACGGGATTCAAGCTGCTGTAGCTGCCATAAGGCCTAAAACCATAGAGAAAGTACTCCAAAATTGGGTGGATCGGATAAGCTACTGTAAACTCAGCCGTGGTGGTCATTTGTCCGAAATTGTTTTCCACAAATAAATTTCATAAAACAACCTTTTAAATAAATGTTAGACCTTTGAAAAATATCAAGCCGTATTTTTTTAAATTTAAAATTTTATATGGCCCACCCGTTATATAAATATATAACTTAAAAAACATATCTTAACTATAATTATATTAATTAAATATTTAAGTAATATTACAAATATTACTCAATTATACATTTCAACAGTTAGATCTGGAATTCATCATTAAATGGGTCAAATTGCACTTACATACATATGTACATATATATGTACATTTGAGCTTTGTTATCAAATATATGGAGAATATCCATAAATTACTTTTCTCATTTCACACTGAAAATGCTCAATTCCGCTATTTTCGACCCCCTCATATTAAATATTGGTGAAATCCGCTAATAATTTTTTGTGGCGAAATCCACTAATAGAAAACTCAGCCCCTCCAAAAAGAGGAACGTGATGACAATCGCCACACCATGAACCTTAATGAACGTATAATATTCTCTGGGTGAGTGTATAAAACAAAAGTTTTGTCGCGGATACTGACTGGCCAGATAATTAATTAGTATAATATGTATTATATAACCACAGAGCAGGCAAAGAGATCATAATGGGAAGCTGGACATCATAATTTTTAGAATTATATAAATATTTATTATTTATAAACATATTTACAAGTGACGGAAATATTAATTGTTATTATAAAAACAGATACAATTTCTATACAAAATTTAAAAATTTTACTATTCATTAATAGTTACGAGTTAAAATGATCATTATTGTTATAAAAATTATTGTCAAAAATTCTTTAAGGAAAGAAAAGATAAGGTTTGAAAAATGCCGGAAACAGCAGAAGAGTTAATCGAGCAACTAAATGAAACTAGCTGAAAAAATTCTTGACGTGGTAAAATGATTTAGATTTATCAGGACGACCAGGAGAATTAACTTCCTGGAGGAAGAGCGTTGACAGGATTTTTAAGGCGTACGATGGGGTCAAGAACACATTTTAGTATTTTGCTATATTATATACGATTTGATATAAAATAAAAGGCTTTGGAATCGTACAATATTCGACTTGAATAAACGCAAATCCGAAAATGGCAATTAGACAAAAAAGACATAGGTGCCTTTGATTACCTATTGATCACATTGGCTCAGTACCTCAAAGATATCCCATCGTTTTACAAAAAGGTGTACCAACACCTTTTCTATATACCAGACTAGGGCTAAACGGCGATTTACCTCGCCTTCTAAGAATGCGAAAATCGACAACCTTACTTCATGTGCTACATCTGTATAAAAAATTAGACAATATGACCTGGAGAATGAATTATGCGGATAATATACATAAACCAAATAAACAGTCATCATCACGACTGCCTCGACATAATACTTTTAATAAGAGCAAAGTCGTAAACCGAATCGTTATCCCCAAGACTCTTATGCTGGGGATTCACATCAACTTGCCACCAAAAACCACCGGGCCCTATGGAAAGGGATCTGTCATTATAGTTAAGGCACAATTGAAATTACGCACCGGACCTACCTATTTGAACCACCAGAAGGGAAAACAAAATGCATGATATTAGCAACTCTAAGGTCGTTTTACGACATAGTACACAACGACATACTCAAACAATTGAGGGAACTCTTCCATAACGATTAAAATGTAATGACAATTTGCAAAAATATGTTTTCATTAAAACAAAAAAAAAATTAATAGTATTATTAAAAAGTGTCCAAGTCTTTTTGTCGAACCTGACGAAAAGCTCATCTACACCACTCTCATAAAAGTTGAAATCGTAAACAACAGACAGTATGAATTTCTCCAATTACACTACTCAACAAATATGAAGGAAAAATTTCCGACTGATGTGCTAACAGGTCTATGGGGTATTTCAGATGTCCTGCTTAGGAATTAGAGTTAAAAAAATGTTCATCACATTCAGGTATGACTTGGGTGTAAAAGCATATGTTGTCACTTTATTTGTAAAAGTGTGATAGAATAATATTCAATAAATTCAACATGCTAAATATTTACAACAATTAAATAAAAAAACTTATTTCTACACGGAAGTGCTTTTTACGGGCATTGCCTGGAGGTTGAAGTGCGGTGAGATCATCGAGTGGATAGGCTGTTGCACCTGCTAAAAGTTTCTCAGTGGATGTAAGGCAACCTATTATATTTTTTTCCTATTGGACTTTGACCAGCAAAAGGGAACTTGAAAAGTCACTACAGAGAACGTATGTATATATAGACAGAGAACGTTTATAATAGACACAGAACGTTTATAATAGAGAAGGTTCACGGCACGAGGAACGTAAAAATATTTTCGGTCGAGATATAGGAGTTTCACCACTGCCAGCTCGGCAGCAGAAATTTTAACATTTTCGCTTGAACAGAGCTGAGCGTGGAATAAAAATTATGCTCAAAACTATATATTGCTCTAACAGACGTATGTTCGCTCTTTTGCTTACATATATTTTTATACGTTTATATGCAAACATGTGTATTCGTATAAATTCTTTTTGTGCATATTAATGAATACATGTGCAATTGAATACATTTAAATTAAATTACTTTTTCAGAGCAATATTCGTAGTTAATGTGAAAATAAAGCCTATTTTTTAATTATTTCTTATATTAGATACATTCATACTTACATATTTACATAACAAACTATCATAATATTATTTAAAAAATTAAATATATTACAATAGTGTTAAATGAACATTAATCGTATATTTTATCATTCAAAACTTACATACAAGGTCTGTCGCAAAAGAAACAGGACTATTAAAAAAAACACAAAAAATTAATATTTTTCAAAATTTATATTTTTTATTCAAAGTACTTTCTTGTGCTTCGATATAGCGTTTAGCCCGGTCAATTAGCATTTCAAATGAGTGTTTAAGGTCATTTTTCGAATGCTCTTGAGAATATCGGTCGTTGCCTTTTGGATAGCTGAAATGTCCTGAAACCAGCGTCCTTTCATGGGCAAATGAAGTTTTCCAAATTTACCTATTTACATTTATAATCACAGGGTGAAAGATCAGGTGAGTAGGGTGAGTGATTAATGGTTAATATGGAGTTTTTTGTCAAAAAATCAGTGAAAAGCGCATTATCGTGCAACAGGCGCCAGGACCTTGCATCACGGTATTGTGGTCGAACACGACGAATGCGTGACAAAAGATGCTTCATAACACCAAGGTAAAACACAGCATTAATCGCTTGGCCAGGTGGGACGAACTCTGGGTGTACAATACCTTCGGAATCGTAAAAACAAACCAGTATTTTCTTTATTTTTGACTTCTGAAGACGACTTTTTTTCGGTGATGGCTTCGGTTCTCACGACCTTCTTGGAATCGCTTAAGCCACTCATGCATATTACTACGGGATAGGCACTGATCACCATAAACTTTTTTCATCATTTGAAATGTTTCAGTAAACGTTTTCCCAAGTTTAAAACAAAATTTAATATTTGCTCTTTGTTCAAAATGCATATTACGACCGATGACCAAAAGCTGCTGTCACTTTTTGATCGATATCATCGATTGCTGTTATCCAATTTTCTTAAAATTTTTACGAAATGTCAACAAGAGATCAAACTTTTTATTTTATATACCCACCAATAGGTGGCGCCTCCAGAAACAGTTATATTTAAAAGGTTCTGTTTCTTTTGCGACAGACCTTGTATATTTACACGTGTCATGACCATATGTGTTTATGTTCACTTTAGCGAATTCAAATCATATTATCACTTATCAATAATAACATGTGCGCGCTGGTCATATGTACATACATACATAAATATATGCGTACGACATTGGTACACAAATAACGCATACACAAACCTACATACTTGTATAAGTTAATACAAAAAATATTTATTTCAACAATATTCATTGCTACAATGTAATTGTTAAAGTTCAAAGTTAAAAGTTGACACAACAAATATTTATTTAAACATAACAACAATCATTGCAACAATGTTGCATAAACAAACATCCGCTGCAACTCCCAAAAGTGATCGACATTATTGCTGATCAATAAATAATAATATCAACAACAATAATCAACTTCAATTCTGCTGACCATTCAACATCCGTTAAACTCTGCCGACGCCGCTGCCGTTGAACCACAGCTAGCTTAGGGTATTTTTAAGATTCTATATATCAGATTCTTTTAGAAATTCAATAAAGAAGAACTTAACTGGCGCCCGAGCAGGGACCAACGAGGATAAAAACTTAAAAGTAGACCTTGTTGGACAACATCGGTGGACTACAAGTCTTGTAAGGCAAGCCCGCAGGACACCTTCTATTCAAGAGTACGTTGCAGGGTCCCTAGTAGGGACAAGAAAACCAAACGGGAGAGATCCGGACTACCAGGAAGGGCAGCCACACCAAAAAAATAGCAATGTAAGTTAGATTTAAGTAAAAATTAAGTGTGAAAATTTTACATTTTTAAAATCTTATTATTATATTAAATCAGAAATTAAAATTTTAAAGTGAATATTATCTGAAAATTTTGAAATTCTCTATAAAAATTAAAGCATATAATTAAGTAAAGTGGAAGATATTGAAAAATTATAAAGTGAATATTATGTGGAAATTTTTAAAGTCTATAATTAAGCAAAGTGGAAATTATTAAAAAAAAAATATCTAATTGGAATTTGGAAGCAATTCAAATTATAAATAACATATTTCTAAAAAAGGCGTAAAGCGATAATAAAATAATTACTCCTACTTTTGCAAACAATTAACTTACGAAGTTTTGTACGCAAAAGTAGTATAATTTAACCCAATTCTGCGATTCCTACCCAAAGGACCCTCCAGGATAAAAGGGTAAAACCAGCTACTGGTTTTCAAAAACAATAATAATAAATTAAAATAGTGATATTGATTGATTAAGGCGAATCAAGAAAAACTTATGGTAGTAAAATACTCCAATTAAGTTAATAATACAAAATTTAATTTTGATAAAACGGATGGCTAATCCAAATAATTTAGTTAGACCCCCATTAATTGATATTGAAGAAAATCCCCACCAACGACAAAGACAGTTACAAAGACAAGCGACATTTCAAAACAACAGAAATATGACCCAACCTAGCGACTTAACAAATGCCATTCGGCAAGTGTTATATGAACAATTACCGATTTTATTACAACAAACTCAAAATCAAACATTTGATTTTACCAATGTAGAGAGTCAAGGAATTGACCAAGAGCACCTAGGTAATTTAGGAGAACTAGACAAAGTGCCAGACATAGTAAAAAGTTTAAGAGAATTTTCCGGTGACCCAGCCGAGTTTGGCTCATGGAAAAAAAGTGTAGACAGAATTTTAAGAATTTACGAACACACAGTTGGTACGCCAAAATACTTTGGTATTTTGCATACCATTCGCAATAAAATAACTGGTAACGCAGACACTGCGTTAGAATCGTACAACGTACCTTTAAATTGGAGTGCCATCTCCAAATGCCTTACGCTACATTATGCAGATAAAAGGGACTTGGGTACATTAGAGTACCAAATGACCACCATAGCACAAGGTTCTAACCAGTCTGTTGAGAAATTCCATCAGGCCGTCTATAAACATTTATCGTTGATCCTTAATAAGATAGGGTGTATGGAATTAGGCAGAGAATCGGAACAATTAATGACCAAGTTGTACAGGGATAAGGCTCTTGATACCTTTATTCGCGGATTACGTGGAGACCTTTCACGTCTTCTCGGCATGAAGGAGCCTGCTGATTTACCAACTGCATTGCATTTATGTTTGAAACTGGAAAATCAAGCATACCGTACCAATCATGCGTCCAATAGAGGACAACAAAACATATTTAGAAATCAACCCAATAGACCAACGTTAGTACCACGCCAAGTTCCGACACCTCATTTTTCATATTTTCAAGCTAGACCATTTCTTCCACCTAGAATTAACACACCGCAAAACCCAACTATGAATCCCAGACAATTAAATAATTTTTTCGAACAACCACAACAAAGGCCATATTTTACTAATATAGGTAACCAATTTGCACAGAACCATAACATACAACGACCATTATACCAACCACCTCGTCCTATGGTTGCCAAACCACAACCACGACCAGAACCGATGGACATTGACAGAAGTATCCAAACTAAGCAGATTAACTACATGAACCGACCACAATTTGATTTAGGTAAAAGACCACCCATGCCCACTGCCGAGATAGCCAAATGACAAAGGAATTTTAATATTCAGACAGATACTTACCAACAAACAGGCACAGAAGAACCAGTACCAACTATGGCTGATTATCAGCAAACTATCTCAGAACAAGAAGAACAAACAGATTACGATGAAACACTTAGCGACTATACCGAAGTTATTGAAAATAATGATCACGAACAGCAATCCGATTCTATTTATCTTAATTTTTTAGAATAACTGACTCCTCACTTCCGTACTTCGAATGTAAGGTGAGGAACGGACAAATGCTTAAAATACTGATTGATACCGGATCCAATAGAAATTATATTAAGCCAAAATTTGTACAGAATCCACCACAGAATGAAACCCCATTTAATGCAGTATCCGTGGGAGGTAAAATAAAAATAACCCATTACAAAATGGCTAATTTGTTTAATGATCCAAAATCAATAGTTAAATTCTTTTTATTACCCACGCTCAGAACATTTGACGGAATATTAGGAAATGACAGTTTGAAGGAACTAGGTGCAATTATTGACACCGAAAGAGGTAAATTGTTCCTTAGAAACGGCATGAGTATTCCCATAAAAGAGAAAAAATTTGAATCAGTAAATGCAATTATACCCATATTAGATCATCTTACAAATTGTCAAAAAAAGAATTAAACCGTTTGCTAAAAAAATATCCAAATCTCTTTGCAAAACCCAATGACAAACTGACCTATACCACTAACGTTAAAGCCGAAATACGCACAAGTACAGACACACCAGTATACTCAAAATTCTATCAGTACCCGATGGCTTTGAAAGACGAAGTCAACAAGCAAATTAAAGAACTTTTAGATGACAATATAATACGACCTTCCCGATCACCCTACAATTCACCTGTGTGGATTGTCCCCAAAAAATTAGATGCATCAAATACAAAAAAATACAGAATGGTAATTGACTATAGAAAATTAAACAGTGTTACAATAGCGGACAGATACCCTATACCAGACATTAACGGAGTACTTGCACAGTTAGGCAACAATAAAATATTTTCTGTGTTAGACCTCAAGAGTGGGTTCCATCAGATCCTCATGAAGGACAGTGATATAGAAAAAACAGCGTTTTCCGTGAATAACGGAAAGTACGAATTCACTAGACTCCCCTTTGGGTTGAAAAATGCCCCCTCAATATTCCAACGCGCCCTTGATGATATACTAAGGGATCACGTAGGTAATATTTGTTATATTTACATTGATGATATTATTGTCTTTAGTAAAGACGAAGAAACTCATTTCAAAAATCTTGACCTTATATTCAAAACTCTAAATGAAGCCAATATTAAATGCCAACTAGACAAATGTGAGTTTTTCAAAAATAAAGTAGAATTTTTAGGATTTGTTATCTCAGACAAAGGAATAGAAACGAATCCGGCAAAGGTAGAAGCCATAGCCAACTATCCATGTCCAAAAACTCTTAAAGAACTGAGATCATTCCTTGGACTATCAGGATATTATAGAAGGTTTATAATGGGCTATGCTGCAATAGCTAAACCACTAACGACACTACTTAGGGGAGAAGACGGACGCATATCAAAGAGTGCTTCATCTAGAAAAATAATACATCTAGATAATGAGGCCAAGAAAGCATTTGAGCAGCTAAAAAATGCATTAATATCCGATGACGTAATACTACAATACCCCGATTTCAATAAAGAATTTACATTAACTACAGATGCCTCTGATCATGCAATTGGAGCAGTACTCTCTCAATCTGACAGACCAATCGCGTTTATATCGAGAACTCTATCAAAAACTGAAGAAGGTTATGAAACAGCGAAAAAAGAAATTTAGCCATTTGTTGGGCAGTAAAGACTTTTAAAGGTTATCTTTATGGTGGTTCCAAAGTAAAAATTTACACAGATCACGAACCACTTACACATGATTGTAATTGGAAAGGTGGAATAGCGATTAAAAGATGGAAGTCATACCAGGATGAGTACAATAAGGAATTACTATATTAACCAGGAAAAGAAAATATTGTAGCTGATGCATTGTCTCGAGTACCAAAACAATATGAAGTTAATTCAATAACAGAAACCCAACACAGTGCTCAAAGCTCTTCTCATAATCTTATTCCCAGCATTGAGGTACCGATAAACGCTTTTAAAAACCAAATCTTTATTTACAAAGAACATCCTCCTGACTACAAGTTTACCATTCCATTCCCTACATTCCATAGACACACTGTTTTTCAACCAACATATTCTGATGATGATTTATTGAAAATATTGAGAAAGTACTTAAACCCTTCAGTAATAAATGGAATCTACACGACAGAAGACATAATGGGACAGATTCAAAGATTGTATCCAAAACATTTTAGGTCTTTTAAAATTAGATTTACTCAAATGAAAGTAGAAGACATAACAAAAGAAACAGACCAGGATGAGATAGTTTTACAGATTCACAACAGGGCTCATAGGAACGCTCAGGAAAACAAACTGCAACTATCAGAAAAATATTATTTCCCGAAAATGAGACAAAGAATAGCTACATTGGTAAAACAATGCCAAGTATGCAAGGAAGAAAAATATGATAGGCATCCTCCAAACCCAGAAATTACAGAAACCCCAATACCTGAGTTTCCTGGACATACACTTCACATAGACACTTGCACAAGCAAGAATAATCCAGTCAAAATCAATAGAAGATATAAAAAAAACCTTTGCACGACATTTTATTTTATTATGGAGTACCCAAGTGCATTATAGTAGATAACGAAAAGTCTCTTAATTCTACAGCTATTACTTTCATGATGAAAGATCAGCTAGGTATAAAAGTTTTTAAAGCTCCGCCTTACAAGAGCTCTGTAAATGGACAAGTTGAAAGATTTCTTTCCACCCTTTCAGAAATTACGAGATGCCTAAAAACAAAACAAGTACATCGGACATTTGACGAATTATTGGACAGAGCAGTCTATGAGTACAATTACTCAATACATTCCGTAACAAAAAAACGCCCCCTAGAAATATTTTTCGGCAGAAACGTAACCACAGACTCTTAAGAATACGATAGAAGTAGACAGAATAACATAGAAAAACTAAAACAAAAACAGGCAACTGGCCTAGAAAACCATAACAAGGACCGAAAAAAATTAAAACTTACACACCAGGGCAGACAATATTTGTTAAGCAAAATAGCAGATTAGGATCTAAACTATCACCACGATATAAAAAGGAAATTGTAAAAGAAGACAAACACACAACAATTATTACAGCAAATGGGAGAGTTGTTCATAAAAGTAACATCAAAAATGTTTAGTTAGTCAAATGTCTAACCTAAAAAAAACAAAAAAAAAAAAAAACCGAACGAACTATACAGACGCACATACCATTACCATCTATAAAGGAATAGGGAAGCTACAAACGTCATCCATAAAATTAATCCACTTAATAGATCTTCAGCAAATAGAAACTGAACTTCTAAAAATTCGTGAACATACCATTAAAGATCTTAAAACAAGTTATCTCTTTCATACTCTAACTCACGAAATAGTACAATCACTCACTGCATTAAATACACTCACTTTGCAAGACCCGCCAGACTAGATCAATAAATTGGATCGGATCAGCCTGGAAATATGTTGCAGGAAATCCAGATCATGATGATCTATTAATAATACAAAATAATCTAAATGGCCTTAATACACACAATAACAACCAGATCATTATAAATAAACAACTACAGAATAGAATTAATGACTTAACTACGATTTCAAATATGCTAAAAAATGCAATTAAGAAAGATAGTTTGTTTAATAATGAAATAGCAATAAGTTTCCAAAATCAAGTAAGACTAATCAAAGAAGAAATATCTATTAATAAAAACAGTTGTAAGAAATAAACTAATAGTTCACTTAGAAACAGATGAAATATTTTTGTCCGAAAATTCTATGTTAAAAGTACCAAAAAACTGTAAAATATCCAACAATATAAAAATTTGTAAAAAAGATACAACCATTAACTTAAGAGAATTCAAATGTATTTCTAAATTAGTTGAGGGCAAAGAATCGCTGTGTGATTTCAGTAATGCAGACCATATCCCGGAAATCGAAGAGATTGACAACAGCTTAATCCTACTTAACAACTTTAACGGCAGTCTAATACAGAATAATATAACCCATCATCTGAAAGGAACATATCTCGTACACTATTGGAATGAGAACATAACCATAAATAATAAAGAATTCAGCAACAAGGAGAAAACTATTTTGAAACCCGGAGCACCACTCATCCAAATGACCCCAATAGAATTGGAGCATCTTCAAATATTATCATTGGAATCCCTACACGCACTCAACATAAAAAATAGGAAACAATTAGACCAAATAAATACAGATTCCTCCTCGAACCGAATAGCTATAATTTTTCTATCGGCCATTATTATAGCAATAGTTGTAATACAAAAATTTTGTATAAAGCCAAAGGAAAACCTAATCCTACAAATTGGAAAAGTTCCGACAGAAATCATGAGTGAAACGAACAATTTTCCTAGATCAGTCCAACCACAATTTAATAACATACCATACTTTTAAAGCTACTTGAGGACAAGTAGGAATTTGAGGAGGGAGAGTTAATAAAACAAATATTTATTTCAACAATATTCATTGCTACAATGTAATTGTTAAATTTCAATAACTTAAAAGTTGACACAACAAATATTTATTTCAACATAACAACAATCATTGCAACAATGTTGTTGTTAAAGTTGAATAACATAAACAAACATCCGCTGCTACTCCCAAAAGTGATCGACATTATTGCTGATCAATAAATAATAATATCAACAACAATAATCAACTTCAATTCTGCTGACCATTCAACATCCGTTAAACTCTGCCGACGCCGCTGCCGTTGAACCACAGCTAGCTTAGGGTATTTTTAAGATTCTATGTATCAGTTTCTTTTAGAAATTCAATAAAGAAGAACTTAACTTATACGTATGCGTACACATGTAAATATGTCACCCACAAAAAGTACAAACATTGCTTTACAAAAACAACAATCGTTTGAAATAGCATCATACATACTTACATATATGCTTACACATGTAAATATGGGCGCATGACATTGGCACACAAACAATGCATACACAAACAAACATACAGATATGTGTACACATGTAGATATGTCACCCTCAAAAATTACAAACATTATTCTACAAAAACAACAATTGTCTCAAATAGCATCAGCAGCGTCACAAGTCAATATGGCAGCCAAAGAGTCGATGCCCAAATTTGTAGAAAAACACACAACAACAAAATTTTCATTCATGAACGCAAACGCACTTTCAACAGGCAAACTCGCATCATCCATAAAAACAAACACCATTACATCTCCCCGAGTATGCCTTTGCCTACAAGCGTCTTTTCGCGACTATGGCAAAAGCTAAAAATCAAATTGAACAATTTCTGATATTTGTATGAGAAGGAAAAAGAGTCAACGTCGCAAATATAAGTATTCAAATATATTAGAGTAAAATTGACAACATGGTTTGTTTGTCGATATTCAAGTCAAGAAATGTTTGAAAGAAAATATTCAATATTCCTCTGAGTTATGTGTACAGTGATTCCCGGTCAAGTAGTACTCCGCTTAAATGAAAATCATCCCTTTTAACTGCCTATATCTTGCTGCATCTCACGGTTTGTTTTTTGAAATACATAGAAATTATTGTTTTAAGTACCACTCGATTAAGTATCCGCACTCGCTTTTGTGCCATTTATATTTTTGTTTTTAACAAACCACAAAAATCTGTATCTTTGATTGTTGCACTTAACCGGTATTGACTGTATTTGTCAAGGAATGTAAAAAATATTTTTACGCGGCTTGCAAACATCTGCGTCGATATGTATGCACTCTCATACATATATATACATATTTACACAAGTTTGTTTGACTTTGACTCTTTGACAAAATGTGAGCTTCGCCATTGGTTGTCCGTGTCAACGAAAATTTCGCATGAAGCATTGAGTGTACATATTTACATACATACATACATATGTTGCATGTAGACAAATTTACAAACATTATGCGTATGGTCTGTCATTTTTGTTTACATGCACACATAAATATACATACATAGGTTGTCAAAAAATCTTGCGGTATTTTCGGTAGTTGGCGCTGAAAGCGCGTAGTTCTAGTTTTATTCGTCGCATCAGGTCATGCTATACCTTTTTGGAAAGCTCATTTCACGCGCTAACACGTGTTTGATTGATTGTCGTTTCTTTTAAGTCGTTCGTGAATAGGGTTGCTAACTTTTTTTGAGAATAATAAAGTAAAACAGCCCTTGGATAAGAAAAAAATAAAGTATTTCCAAAAAAAAGTATATTTCCAATTCATAATTTTTTATGCATATTTCTGTGTTCTTATAACACATTTTTAAAAATGCAAATAAATAAAATACAAAAATAATGAAAATTTAAATGTACATAAATTTAAAAAGTAATTAAAGCGTATTTACATACAATTTACATTTATTTCTTAAAAGTATACTTTTGGGTGCTTCGAGCACAGGATATCAATTTTTCATTGTTTTTAAATATTTCAAAAGTATTTTGGCAATCATAATTAAGGTTACATTTATAAATAGCTCGTTTTTTATTAAAGTTAAAGCAGCTCTGTTCCTTTCTTCTCGCCACCTTAGATTCATTATTGAAAACACTCTCTCAATAAAAGCTGAAGTGGCGGGAACAGAGAGTATGTAGCTCATAATTTTTTTACATTTATTAAATCATCACCTGCATTTTTAAAGACATATCGCCATTTTTCAGCAGTACTTTTCTCTGAAAACTCATTGTTACTATTTTTTAATTTTCTTTGGATTTCCTTAAGTCTTATAGTTTCGGAATATAAGTCATCCATCTTAATATTTAACTTGTCTTTTAATTCAGTCTTTTGAATTATTTTTTCAAAGTGACTAAACTCAGTTTCATTGTTTAACGATAAATTCGGAAGTAGTGAAAGCCAGCTATCTTCATTATAATTAAACCATTTTTTCAAATAACTTATGCTGATATTAATAAAAATGCAAAAGTTATTGATAACAATTTTGGCTGTTTCTGACTTTTCAATTTGTTGTAATCTCACCTTTGATTCATAACCAAAGTATTTATCAGTTTTTCTTTGTTCTAATTAATTTTTTAAACAATTCATAATATTATAGACTTCCAATATGGTTACGCCATTTCCTTTTAAGCGTTTTATTGTTTTATTAAATATATTTAGCATATGACTTGTAAAGTATAGATAAATTCCAACAATTTTCCGTTCCTGTGGGTCGTTTATATTTAACAATTTTTGAATAATTATCGGGCAATCATCACTTAAACTTTTGAAATAATTTAGTATGGCTTCCCAATTAATCAGTAAAGTGTCAACGGCTGGAAGTAGGGATAACCAACGTGTACCAATATGGCGTTTAATTTCGTGAAATTCGCCGTCAACCTGAAAAACAAATTGCTTCAAGTCTTCTCGTCTACAAGCGGAAACTGAGAAATGACTGTATATTTTCAAAACAATGTTTTCTACATCACTAGACAAGTTGGTTAATAGTATGTTTCCAGAGTTCGTAAAACCATCAAAATACGCTCTTGCTCTGATGAGTAATATTCCGCAAGAGAACATAGTTTCAAATACTCAGGAGCGAAAGCTTAACTAACATTCTCATCACAAAAAACTTCTCACGTATTTGGCTCACTCATATATTAGCATGAGCGAGCATTTTTAAAAGATAACTATTTGCCTAACGCATCACCTTTATTTTTATCGCTCTGAGTGTTCAAGTGATGCGAAAAATAAAACTCATCTTATTTACTTTTCATTAGTATTGTCTCTTATTTAAAGAAAAAAAAGCAAAAGCATATACATATGTATCTATATAAATAAAAATGAATCGTCAAACTGTATGTACGCGCATAACTCAATAACGCCTGGACCAATTTGGCCAATTCTTTTTCTTAAATGTTCGTTGAAGTTCAAAGATGGTTTTTACGGCGAGAAAAATTCGAATAATTTCCGGAAACCCCCTAAAAACAGCTCTTTCCTTTTCCCCATAAAAACGTTATATAAAAATGAATGTTTGTTTGTTAGTAACACTAAGAGAACGGTTGAACCAACCTTGATGAAATTTTTAAAGGTTGTTTGTTGTGGATCGGGAAAGGTTTAGAAACAAAATACCTTATACTTTTCATGAGGAGAAGTCGGAAAATTGGACAATTCCAAAAAGTAACATTTTCCATGCAAAGGAAAAATTATTGAAAATTTTTCAGTGAAAACTTTATGTGTGTTCCAGACGAAGTGATCAATTACAGATTGAACTTTGTTACGAAGCCACGAAGAGGTCGCGCTAATATTGGTCGGCGCTCTTTTTGCCATCAACGTATGGCAGCCCAAGGAAAGGCAAGGAGTACTCCCAAAATGCGATGACATACGTGCGGAATTATGGATCGCGGTCAATCAGCTAGCGATCGTAACGATATCACAGCACGACTTTTTAAACAATAGCTGCGATGTTTGACGGTCTTTATCTTGAAGCAACCTATGGTATATATGGTGCTGTTAGATGCTGAATGTATTCTCTTGAGTAGCAAAAAAGAGGTTTGCCGCACGCACACATTCTTCTTTGGATGCGGATGGTGATTACATCAGATCAAATTGATGAAATCGTTTCAGCGGAAATTCATGATTCAGAGATAGATCAAGAATTATACGAAGTGGTGAAAACCAATATGGTTCATGGACCTAGCGAACCTTACAATCCCACTTTGATTTGTATGTCTGACAATAAATGCACGAAACACTACTCATGTGCTTTTCTTTCGGAAACGGAAATGGGAAATGATTGATATTCACTATATCGGCGTCGGTCACCAGACGACAATGGCAGAACATTTAGCATTTAGAGGCGTGAATATCGACGTTAACAACACATCGAAGTTGACAACACATGGATCGTACCATATTCACCACTTCTGTCTAATTCACTTTCAAAACTCATGTCAATGTTGAATATTGCAGATTGAAAGTTTTCCGACCGTTGTGAGTCACGCGGTTCAACTTCATTTAAGTCATTGCGTATTGTGAATGCTACAGTGTGTGCAACTTTTTTTTTAGGTTTTAGGTAAAAAGACAATGTTTCATTATTTTATTCACAAATTGAAGTCTAATCTTCTTTTATTTTGGGCCATAACATTTAAAATTTCTTCCTCCGTCACGTCTATATCTCTATGGATATTTAAGAGAGCCATTCCGTTCAGGCGTGCTTCTCCAGTTTTATTTCTTAAATGTGTTTTAAGCCTGCGAAGCGACAGATATAGGGATTGTTGCTCCAATCTTTAAAAAACGATGCACTAAAAAAGTTTTGGATCTCTTTGTTTGATTTAACCAGTTCCTGAAAATATATTCAAAATTTTAGTTAGAAAATATAATCTGAAGAAAAGATTTTTAACCTTTTCCACATTCTAAATTCAGCAAATGAAAAACAAATAATAAGTAAAGTTGTGTATCTAATTCAGACCAGTTTTTTCTGGTTGTTTTTATTAAAAATATAGACATTTTAGTTAAGACACTCAAGTATTTTTTTGCAAATAGCATAAATTTTTTTAATTTAAATTTATTTCACAACAGTTTGCTCATGGAACGAAAACTGAAAGTCATAATAAATGAGTTTTTATTTTTCCTATATTATGATTAACAATAAACTCTAAAAAATAATAGAAACCTTATTGGTGACTTTTCAGTTCAGAACTAATTTTGAAAAGAAGTCCATTTTCGACTCACAACTCCCCTTAAATCTAAAAAAATCCAGTTCAGCAGCCACAGAGTTATAAGGCAAGCTCATTACTTTGAAGCAAATTAAAAAAATGTCTCTGTCTAGTTTATATTTTTCTGGGTTTTTTAATTGGCCTACATTCCCACAACTTTTTAATACTATCCAGATACAATAGGTTTGTTTTTAGTTTAACATTTTCATAGTTTCAAAAAATTAAATTCTATCAGAAGAAAAGTATCAAAATAGGCCGTTTGTGAACAAAAAAGTATCAAATCACAAAATTTAGAAAAAAAAGTATCAAAAAAGATACAATTGTATCAAAACGGCAACGCTGTTAGTGACTAATGTATTCATTTATTTTACATATTCATACATCGTCGGCAGAAAGATTGCTTTGAGAACAACAAATTACAATTTTTCAAATGACTATGTGGAATTAAATTATATTATTTAAAAATTCAATTACTTTGGGTGGGATTTTAACACCCCAAAACCCCCCCCCTGCGTTCGCCCCTGATTATGGGATACGAAAAAATGACATTGCCGATGACATTTTACATTGTATTCGCTAAGAATTGGAAATGGGCAAATTTCGGTTGATACTTCCAGTGGTTTGATATCAATTTCACCTCCCGTTTGTCAATTCACTTCAACGGAAGATGAACTCATCACGAATGTGTGTCCGAACATTCGCCAAATTATCATAAATGCTTGCTTGAGTGCACGCGCAATTTTAGCTGCCAAAAATACCGATGTTAATGACTTAAACTGGAAGATTCAAAGTCAAATTTCGGGAGGTTTGCGCTCCTACAAATCGATCGATCGTCTTGACAAGGAAGACGAAACCGTAAATTATCCAGTGGACTTTCCAAATTCTTTGGAGAGGCTTGGTATGCCCCAGGATCATTTGCGTCTCAAAGTTGGATCTGTCATTATTATGTTTCACAATCTTCATGCGCCGAAACTGAGTAATGGAGCCCGACTGATTATGACGCAGTTATCGAATACAAGGGACAGCCTTCGAACGTATTCAATTTCCAGGGAAAATTGCCTTTGCGTTGACAATCAACAGGACACAAGGAAATCGGGAAATGCTATGTTTTTCACACGGCCAGATATACATATGTGGCGTGTTGACGAGTTGGAAACCCATCTTCTCTGTATATTTACGCACCAGAACAGAAATCAAAAAATTATGTTTATTAAGCTGCGCTACATTAAAAGAAGTGTAAAAAATCGAAAATAAATCATCTTCGACACAACATAATTTAAACTTTTTTTCATTTCAAAACACATAATTTCACGCAGGACATTGGTTGCGGGGTCAGCTAGTTTACAAATAAAGAATAGACACTCAAATTTTTATTTAGTTATTTTCCGTATTTGTACATACAACGTGCATAAGTAAGTACTTATTTATTAAAACAAACAAAACATGTATATATTTCAATAAAAAAATAACACAAATAATTCAATAAATAAAGTTGATAATTTTTTGATGAAAAATTCCCTTAAGAAAAATTTATATTATTAAAAAATTCTTCGTTTAACCTTATCAAAAACAAATTATTGATATTTTGTGCGTTGAGCCTGGAACGATGCTTAGTTAAAATTAACGAAAGAGCACTAAAGGCACGTTCCACTGAAGTCTGACTACATGGAACAGATAGAACTACTTCGGCTAATTTGGCTAAAGCTGCCCATTTTTAACTTATAAAATTTTAAGCTAACAAAACTGCAATGCGTCTTAATCCAAAATGACAATTCAAAAAACGCCGAGTATGGAAAAACCGATGACAAAAAAAAACATTCATTGTATAGAGAAATTCTCTTAGAGAACAGTATTTTTGCATCGTCTTCCTGATTAATTACCTACTCACAATACAACTTAAATTAACGGTTAATCATGCATGTACCCAAAACCGTTAATATTTACACCAACAACAATAAGAAATTCTCAAGTGCACTCTCTGCTGCATAACTGACTTTGTCAGCGATACAAAATACTGAGTGCTGAAACCTGAGATGAGAAAAGAAACTTAACGCTCTTGTGAGGAGTATTATTTTGAGGAGCACGTACGTATGCGGAAAATATTAGAGCGAAAAGATAAGATAAGTATTAAAGAGAAATATTCTAGAAGAGCACTCTTTCCTTTGAACTCACAATTGAGGAAATCAAAATTTATTGCTCCTCAATTGTATTGTACTGAGGAGGAAGATAAAAATTTTACTCCTCAGTGATGAGTATTTGGGAACTCTGCATGTTTCACTGTATTATGGACGATATGTGCATTACAGTTTCCTTTTATTACATTTGGGGCTTCTTTTTTAATATTTGCGTACAATGAGTGGTGAATACCAAAATTTGCATGACAATTGTCAGCACTTAGTCCCGATACTTGGTTGAGTGACAGTTTTGAAGAGTTCATAGACTTCTTAATAGCTTCAAACATACCATCGGCGGATTCGTTAGAATTTTCGTAAAAATCTAACAGTTTTTGTTCGATGCCTTTAGTTATGGAAAATTATTGTATCACCAAAGGAAAGAGTTTAATGTTCTCTTTGTTTGATGCATCTGTCTAAATACAGAAAAATATATCTTTGTCTTTCAAATCATTTATTACACTTTCCACGGAATAGGGACCTAATACATCCGTCACTATAGCTTCCATTTTTGTTCTGCCCAGGCGTATTTTATTGGCTATTTTGGAATCTGTATAGACAACATAGTTTATTACTGCAGTCTATGCTGTTGTAAGATAAGTTGTGTTTCACTGTGTGAAAAGCTAATACTAATTCCACTACTGCTGCAATATTGTTACCTTCACTTGATACTGAAGAATTCGACTCAGTACTTGATGTAAGGAAAATTGTTTAATGCACCAGATGTTTTTTTTGCTTCAGCTTTAAACTTGTGTTTTTGAGTTTCTTAATGTTGCTTAATCTATGTATAAAAAGGAAAATTAACCATAGAACACTTAATAGTGAATTATACTTTAACTAAAATATCACTGTAAGCATGTATACATATATTATAAGAGAAATAAAAAACTACACAGACCGCTTTAATATGTTCATAATATTAAATGAAATAATTCACCTGGCCAATGCCACCTGAACCTATTTTAAAATTCACTGCACATATTGTACACCTTGCATTAGTTTTATTTTGGGAATCACTTGTTACCCATCCGTACTGTTTTTCCCACTCGGGTTTGTATTTTTGCATAACTTTTAATTTGCTGATTTTCGTTTTTTTTTGGCGTAGCTGGTATATCACTATCAGAAGAACACATTTTGGAAAAAGTAACATTTACTTTCCAATGGACAGAAAACTTGACTTTTGTAAGAGATGGCAGGAGTAATTTGATGTTTAAGCGATAGCACATGCCATATATTTGTAAGACATGGGACGAACATATTACATTTGTGAAAGATGGCACCAGTAACATGTGTCGGTGTGTTTAGCAATTAATGATAATTTTCATCGTACGTTCATTTTAATTGAACTTAAACTATCGATAAATAGTTGTTCGCTTGTAAATGAATGAAATAAAGTATTTTCGATGCTTTATTTTTATACAAAAGTATAAAGTATACTTTTGGAAAATAAAGTAGGATACTTTATAATAAAGTATGGTTGGCAACCCTATTCGTGAGTAATAGCGTCGCACACATGGAGCAAAATAAAGAGAAAATACGGCATATTTTACAGTACTACTACGATAAAGGCAAAAATGCATCTCAAGCCGCCAATAAAATTTGTGCAGTTTATGGATCCGATACAGTTTCCATTTCCACCGCACAATGATGGTTTCAACGTTTTCGTTCTGGTGTAGAGGTGGTCGAAGATGCGCCACGCTCCGGAAGGCCTGTCGTCTAAAATTGCGATAAAATCGCTGAATTGGTCGAAAAAGATCGGCATATCCGTAGTAGCAGCCGTAGCATCGGTCAAGAGCTGGGCATGAGTCATCGAAAATTCATTTCAATTTCAAAAAAAAAAAAAAAATTCAATAAAAATACCGCAAGACTTTTTTTGGTTGCGCATAGAAAATTAACAGAATCTGTAGGCGTTCATTTCTTTACATTGAAATTAGCCTTATATTTCTCATTTAACACCGAAAATTCTCAATTCTGCTATTTTCGAGTCCCCTGCTGCAAAACTCTGGTGAAACACGCTTAAAATTTGTCTGTTGTGAAACTCCCTCATCTCTGCCGAGTATCCCTGCGAAAAGTTACGATATCTAAAACGTGAACCTTCTCTATTATAAACGTTCTCTGTGGTGACTACTAAAGTTAGGAATCCCATTATGATGAAGAACGTAAAATGTACTGGATTTTCTTCAATAGGTATCAAAAATGTTGAGAGTGTTTGGATATTGCTGAATTTGTAGATTGAGTTTGAAGAAAGGATACGGAGTACTTGAAGTTTTTCGTTGTGTTGATTGTGTATTATTTCTTTGAGTTGTCGTTGATGATTGTAATTTGTCATGTTATCGATGTTCGTGGATTCATTGAAGTTTATCAATTTAGGGCCTGATATATACATGTTGTTCCAAGTATGCTGGTAATCTGTCAAAATGTATCCATTCTTTAAGATGCGAAGTCGAGCATTATTTTCTTGGGTTGTTTCGCATTGGGCTGTTTTGTCTTCTAATATTTTTATAGTACAATTGTCAGCGGGTTCTGATTTACAAATAAAGTGACCCATATAATTTTTACATTTAGATATTCTTTGATA